>NW_009735855.1:0-29612 GCF_000703405.1 Apaloderma vittatum | reverse complement strand
GTCTTTTCCAATCTAAACGATTCTATGATTCCATAACGTATGAGGCTGAAATAACATTTCAGAGAACACTGGCTTTATTTTCATAAGAATTCCTCCTCTCCTGCTTTTTTTTTCTAATGCTTTTTCAGTATGAATTTCCAATTTATGAATCAGGAAGTGTCATCACATTTTTTGTTTTGACCTTAATTACTTTAGATTTCCCAGGCAGTTCTTGTACCCTTCTGTAAGAACACAAGAGTGTTTTAAATTTATTCCTGTAGCTATTTATTCTAACCCAGCATTTTGTTTTGCTAGGAGGGGTAGAGCTGGGGAGTCTTGGTTAAGAGCGAGTCAGTGGCTTTAAGTCATTGCTGGATTTAAATGTTAATTGCTGAAAGGGGAGTGGGAAGAAGATGTGATCGTGCAAAAGTATTTCAGGTGATCGCGTGAGCAGGTGAAGGTGCTGATGAATTTTAGCTCCTTTACATAATTTCTTCCCAAAGCATGGATTTGGTGTGCAGTGGTTATTGCTAAAGGAAATGTTTTCTGTAGCTAAAGCCACATGAGATGGTTGGTGTAACGTCTGAATCCTAGCAAGTTTCACACTTTTGCTGCTGGCTTTCATAAATCTCTTGCTCTGTGAAAATAAGGTGAGGTACTTTAACGTTTTACTTTTGGCACCTTAACTCTTCTCTCTCTTTCCTAAGGCAAACGACCAGGGATTTTGCATTTTCCACCCAACTTACCTTCCATCAAGAGTTCTGTAAGTGCCCTGGGTTGGTGGATCAGCCTGTGGTAACTGCGCTAGTACCTGCTCCTCCTCCCTGTTAGTGGTCGCCCAGTCTCTGGTTCCTCTAACACTGGTAACGAAGTGCCCTGGGCGGAAAAGAGCAGGAAACCCGTCACTGCAAGGGTTTGCCTGCACTGCTTCCTGAGGGGCATATGAGAGAGCTCTAAAGGCAATTCCAAGAATGCTTCAGGCACCACCAGTAAGAATGCTTCAGGCACCACCAGTCTGTAGTAGCACAGAGCTCGCCTCCGACCGATTTATTTTTCTGGGCTTGTTAAGAGCCAACTCTAGCCTGTGAGCTTTGAGGAGATAGTTCTCAGGGCCACATTTACCCACAGCATGTTCTTTACTCACCCATGACTTCACTTCCAAGCACCAGCCACTCCTTTGGGAGGTAAAGCACCTTTTTTTCCTTTTTTTTTTTCTCTGACCTAAGAAGCTGACTCAGTTCCTCTTCAGGTAGAGGGTAAGATGTTGCATTTCTTCTGTGTCCTTTCAAACAGGTTTGTTCCTCCTTTCTGTCAGGTTTTGGGCGCCCGTTCCTGAACGTTTCTAGGTGTGCTGGTCCTTACAGCATCACACTAGAATGGACACTTCTTTTCTGTAAGGTGAATTAGCTGCTGTTTTTTGGATGGACAGAGCTGCCCAAGACGAAGGTGATTATATTGTTGGTCCGATTCAGGATGACAGAGCATAAATCTGCTTGAGTAGGTGGATGGGATTTCTTTTTGTAGAGAGACATAAGGAGAGAATGTTGAGAAACCCTGAGGCCCGCATTATCTTATACATGACGCTGATTATTCCTCAAATCCATCTTTTCCTGAAATTTCACAATTTTATTTTGAAACGTTCCATTCGAGAGTCAACTTGGGACTCCGTTTTTTCTCTTGGTTTCTAGAGTTCAGGTCATGAAGTTCGTAGTGTGTCTTCATAAATCTTGCAAGATTTACGATGGCCAGATAAGATGATTGCGCACAATCTTTCCAGGCGTTTGTCCGGATTATAAGGGTTTGAAATAACTGGCAAAGATTAAGTCATTTTATGCTCGAAAGTATTGAAACGGACTGAGCACCTCCATTAGCTAGGCTGCAAGGAACATCCAGACTTCTCTACGTTTGAAGAAACTTCCTGCATTTTTTAAATCGTTTTATCCTTCATAAGGACCACTGTTTACTCTTGGTTCGCTGGACGACGTATCGCGGAGCTTCTCTACTGACTCTGGAAAACATTTGCTGCAATTGAATTTTTAGACTTGCTGTAAGTGCATTTATGTAATAAATGTTACAAAATGCTTACTGGGGATGTTCAGCAGTTCTTTTTCTTTGTTTACTTCAGAACAGATAAACTGCATTTCATCGCAAAAAAACCACCCCAACTTAGCGTTTGCTGATGCACAAGAAATTATTCTTGTGTCTTCGTATTTCATGGCTGGGACATTTTTAAACATCATCTGAATATACACAATATGGAATTTTGTACTGCTCTCTTTTAGACTGTCAGAACAAAGGTTGCTTGATTTTCAAGTGTATATGTCTTATATTTTTCCACAATTATCTTTTTTCTCCTTTTTTTTAATTAAGAAATGATGTTTCATGTGTGGAACTAATTGTACTTATTTTTCTTGGTCAGTGCTTTGAGAAAGGCTACTGCTTGTTTTTTGTCACTAACTGAATTTTATTATGAGTCAAATCTTATGCTTTTCTCCCCTTTTAAACCTACATTTTAAACGATATGATCAACAGTGGTATAAAAATGCACTACGCAGTGTCATATTTTAGGCAGTCCTACTGGGCTGAACTGTAATTAATTGCTATTGCTAAATACACTGTGGTCCTTATTCTCTTTTCTATAACCCAGCTTTTCTTTGTGTGTAATAATTCCATCCAGGAAGAAATCTAATTACTGAAATAATTAACACCTTATCACCAAATGGAGTTCAGACATTTGTAGAGGTTATGAATTTTTAAAATATGTAATTTCCTTTTAACTGAATGACAACTGGTGTTATGGAGGGAAAAAAAAAGCAGTATTTCATTGTATCTAGATTGATTGGACCTTATAATTCGTGTTGCTATAGAAACAACCAAACCTTTGTTAAGGACGGTGTTACTACTACCATTGGTAATAAATGCTTTGACTGTTGCCAGTAGTGTCATTAAAATGGTTAAAATAACTTCATTATAACGTTTTTGTCAAACGTAATGAATGTTCTGCTCATGTCCTGAGAAATCGCAGCTGTTGTTATGTGATATAGGTTTATCATGTACTTTTCTTTCCCCCCATAAGCTATTACTGCACAAGATATTTGCGATGTGAACAAAATCACATTGCAGAATACAGTGCTCCTCTGTTCTCTCAGTCCTTCGAGCTAACAAATTTTGTTGTTACTTGATCTCAAGCAGAACCTCCTATCTTGCAGTTTGTCAGTCTCAAGAAAGCAATGGTAATAGAGGCTGTTTAGCCAAGAGCTCTGGGGATTTTTGCTGGTCTGTGCAGTATTCAGCTTGTGTTTCCCACTTAAGATTACTGGACCAAGTCCTTGAAAATCTTCAGTTTTATACTGGTTTTGATTTGGCATTCAGATGCCATGTTTTAACTTCATCTCAGATGGTGGAGTCTGAATTTAGTTTCTTTTGTGGGGATTTTTCATAAGGAGAGGGTGTGAGAAGATTCTAATAAATTCCTGCGCAGCTAACTATATATGTGGACACACGTACAAAAGAGGCCAAGACATTTGCTTTAATGTAAGCTCATTGCTGATACTTCAATAAAAATTTGATTTACATTTTTTTTAAAAAAGCCACAGAGGTATTTACTACCTTGTACTGTTTGTATGAAGGCTGCTGTGATGAATATAAGCTGTGTGTGCTCTAGTATAACACCTAAACAAATTGCTAAGAACAATTTTCTCTGCTTCCCGTTTTTTGGGTCTTTTGCCAACAGATTCTCCTGTCCCAGTAGAGCTCGTTGTTGCAGAAAGTTTTTCTTTCAGCTATCCAAACTGAAGTTTCTCAACCCGCTGTAACCACAGCATTAGCTTTTCACTGGTGATGTATTGTCTGTTAAGAATTGTTAGTTCTCTTTGGCCACTCAAATGCTTTGTAAATGCCATTTGGATTGCAGTTCTGCTGTCTCTTGTCCTGATTGAGGGGTAGAGAAACCTAGGTTGGACACAGTCTTGGAGACCCCTTCTTAGCTCAGGTGTGAGCTTTCCTTGTGGCAGTGGTTTTTATGCCATGACAGAACCTCTTTCAGCTGTTCCCTTGCCTGCTTGAGAACTGTAGAATGATTTACGTTGAAAGGAACTGTGGAAATCAGTTCATCTATTCCCCCATTAGAAACAGGGCCAGCTTTAACTCAGATGCCACCAATATCTTTATAGGGTTCTTACTTTTCCCTGTAAATCATGTTTTCTCCAGTTTGTTGTTACTGTTAGTGTAGAACCAAGTCTGCACGAGAGGTTTGTCGTTATTCCCACTGGACACGAGCAGGCTGAATACAAATCAGTGCTGTGGTTTCGCAGTTACTCGTAGAGCAGCGGTCGTCCGGCCGGCCAGTGTCAGATGTGGAAAACTGAGTTGGTATCTCCTGGGTCCCGCAGACTGCTCCGTAAATACGCTACAGTCATCTCCTGGGTGTGAGACTCACAGAAAGGTTGAGGTTGGAAAGGACCTCTGGAGATCATTTTGTCCAACTCTCCCCTGCTAAATAACAAGAGAGCTCAGTGCCTGTGCATTTGTAAACCTGACTATTTTGTTTTCTTTTTGAAGCAGGGCATAGGCTGATTTTATGGAGTGCTGAGTTAGAAATTAACTTGTGACTGAGAGATGTCTTACTGGCTCCAAAGCTGATTCTGTTCAGAATTGTTGAGTTACATGGCATGCCTAGTCTTTCCTTTGGATATCTTGTTCTACTTCGTTAGCAGCGTTATAAAATGTTAAATACTTCACAAATTATAGTGGCTAAGTCTCTGAAGTTATAAATTTTGTGAATTAAACAATCAGAATTCAAGAATTTTACAAGCTCTGCTGATTGCCTGTGATTTTGAATGAAGAAGGAGTTGGTCTAGATGTTTTCACTCTTCTGCCACAATCCTATATTATATATATAATCCAATATGCGCTGCAGTATCTTTCTTCTCTTCCGTGTACTCTCAGCTGTATACCAAATGCATTTTTGATTAATGAGCAATGGTATTAAAATCTCATTATTTTTTTTTGAGAGATGATTTTAGGTCTCAATTTATGGAGATAAAGATGAGATGTTTTAAGTCTATGCACACTTTTTTTTTTTTTTATCAGAGAAGCGAAACTTTTACGTGTCTTAAGTTCAGTGTTCATTTCTAATTTCTTCACAGAGTGCCTGGAATAACAATTGCTACAGACATCATCTGTGGTTTTCCGGGAGAGACAGATGAGGATTTTCAAGAAACAATGAAACTTGTAGAACACTACAGGTTTCCAAGCTTGTTTATTAATCAGTTTTACCCACGTCCTGGAACGCCGGCTGCAAAAATGCATCAAGTGCCAGCTACAGTGGTAAGACCTGTTTTCTTGTGCCACTGCACAGAGTGTACTCACATGTCTTTAAATACATAAAGCATGTATGTAAAAATATAGATTTTCTGCAGAACTGTGCTATGATTCAATTAAAGTTTGGGGTTATTTTTTAATCCAATAAGTGAAGTGATAGTTGAATTGCCTTTAGAGGTTAGCTAGATCGCTGAAAATGACTTCACATAGGAACTGCTGTTCAGATTGTTAGGAAGAGTAAAATAGTGGTTATAGGAAAGTCATGTCTTCTTTCTATCAAGTGTTGGCTGAATGTGTACCCAGAGTGGTAGCTGTTTGATTAACCATACTAATGGTTTTTTTTCACTTTAAAACATCTGTGAGTCCACCACTCTCAAGTTTATTGTGAATAAATATGAAAAGTATTAATAACAGGGCAATGATAACCTGATTGGTTTATCAAATATCAAATTTGCAGGCAACTTATTCTCAAGACTCTCCTTATACTCTGCTTATAAACTCTGCTTCCTTCCACCTGCATGTTAAAGGTAATTGATAAAACTGGGAGTTCCTCTTTCAGTTTTGAGGTCTTTTCCCTCATTCTACAAATGTAACCCTTCCTGACCACCAACATTCTCATCACAGACTCCCATGAGGAAAACAGCCTGTTTTAATGTAGGAGGGAGGTGGCTATTAGGTAATTATTTAACAACATACTGAAAGGCAGAAGGGAAGAGCTGGAAGACAAAGTGAATAAGTGAATATGTCTCCAGACGTTGCAATGTTGGGTTGTTGGTTTGGGTTTTTTTGAAAAATCTAATAATTACATCAGTAATTGAAACTGAACTGCTTACACTATTTGAAAATACATACAGAAAAATTGGAATCCACGAGGCAGTTGAGAGTAGCATAATTATGAAGCTGCAGTCATACTACTGCTCTCACAACAGCTGCCATCTCCTCAGTAGATAGGAACTTGATTTTGTATTTTGCCAGGATCCCTGTTTTCAAAATGGCCCTTTCCTCATGTTCTTTCCATGGGATGGAAATCAGGCTAATCCTGACATGATGATCCCCTAATGCTTTCAGAAATTGTGGCAGAATCTCAAGGACATTTAGAGAAATGTCCTCACAAGTCCTCCAACAAGTAATAGCTGCCTTGAAAAAATAAAGGACAGAGAAATTAAAATTATAAAGAACCTAAGGTATTAGGGATCCTTAATTTTAAAGAGAGTAATTTTTACACTTAGAACCGCAGAATGGCCTAGGCCGGAAGGGACCTTAGAGATCGTTTAATCCAACCTCCCTGTCATGGGCAGGGACGCCTCTCAACTAGATCAGGCAACACATGGGGGCTGAACGGGAATCGAACCCACGACCTTGGTGTTATCAGCACCACGCTCAACCGACTGAGCTAACCGGCCCCCTAAAGTTAAATCATTCTGATCCGTTGCAATGCAGCTAAATATAAAATCTCTACCAGACATCTAAATCATGTTCTCTTAAATTGCTTATTAAAGTATTTATCTGACTAGAATCAGTAATTTGAGTTACAACAACTACCAACACTATTATTTCTACATTTGAACACAATAGGGAAATGGAGAAATCCAGATTCAAAACAATAACAATAATCTAGAAAATGGCATTTCATAGACTTCTCTACACACAGCCCACTGGAGATAAAGAGCATCCAGACTCATCTCTGAAACAATTTCTTTAGCAGTAAGTGGATAAAATAAGGTTCAAAGTCAAGGAAAACAGAATTTTGGGATAACATTTAAGTTCTGGACAACGTCCTGACTCTTTTTTTCATGTACATGACTCAGCATCACTGTAATTGCTTATTAAAAAAAAAAAAAACAAAAAAACAAACAAAATATCATGTTTAGTTTTCCTTAACCGTGCTTTTAACGTTTCCCAAAACTGGAGACGGCATTTATGGTAAGCAAAATTTAATGGATAGTTATGAAATGATGAAACCAGTTAGGCAAATGTCTGATTCTCCACAGACATTTTTTCTCCAGGAGAAACACGAAAGGCCTGCAGTTTTAACTGTCTTTTCTGAATTTATGGTGGCAGAGCTGTCCATCTGGATTAGTGTCATCTGCCCTTTAAGAAAAATATCAGTGCCTGTAAGGCTTTCAATGATAAATTATCTATGTGAAGATTCCCTGTTGACCTACTGATTTATTTTTTTTTTCTATTAAGATAAACTCAAATGAGGGTTTTCTCCAAAGAGACGATTATATTTATGACTTCCATCAGAACTAGCCACTAAAAATTAGAAAGCACTAAATATTACTGTGCTCAATATTCTGCAGATTACTCCTAAAAGCCATAAGTTCTTCCTGAGAAGAGCTAACTTAAAAGGAACTGACAAGGCAAATACGTTATTATTGCAGCTGTGATACTTGGGCAGAATCACTGAAGCTGTCTGGGACCAGAGCTGGAGAAGGAGAAGTCAGTGAAGCAGAGCGGTTTGCAAACAGCAGTGGATTTGTCCGTTGCAGAAGTATTTCAAAGTTGAAATAACATAGCAAATGCACCCAGTCTTTAGAAAAAGAAGACAAGAATAACACTTGTACTCTAACTTTCTCACTGGTTCAGCATCTGTAGTTAATTAATACGGCCAAAATTCTTTTTGTGGAAAGCGATCCTACCAACATCCTCTGCATAATGTTAGGGGCATCCTGTAGCGCACAGATTCGGGCTGGTAGTACAATGCACCACACGTACATCGAGAGACTTGCGCGTAACACTGTGTGTCACTTGGTGTGCTCTTCCTTTCCCTAAGCAAATGCAATAAAATAAATTAATTAACAGTAAGATGGTGCGAATAATCTTTTACTAAAGGATGAGGGCGTAAGAGTGCCATAGTGTGGATGGTAATGTGCTAATTCCTTCTCCTAGCAGAGAAAGATACCTAAGTTACTCTAGACGAGGAATGACGTTGAAATGCCCGTCCGTTCTTGGCGATGCAGGGAAGCCCACCAGCTTCTGTCTAGAAGTAATGGGAATTTAAACCAGAAGGGAGTTAGCACCAGCTCTTCCTGCTCTGTTTGATCGGTTACTCTCTGTTTCCACAAAGAGAGAAAAGAACAACGTAACACAAGATTTTTGAAGGGCTACAGGGGAAAAAAAAACCACAAAAACAGAAGGAAACTAAATCTGTTAATGACAGATTTTCATCAGCCTTGGATTCGAGGCCCCGTCTTCTCTGAAGGTTCTAATTCACTGGAAGCAACAGGTAGTAGTGCTACAAATAGAAAGAATGTAAAACTAGGTTAAAATGGCATTACCATTTTCCAAGTAACACTCCCAACCACAGAACAACTAAGTTCTTTGAATAATTTACCTCTTCCCATACTGTCTTCCCTTGGCACCTGTTTAAATGGAAGAGTGTAAATGAACTTAAGGTCTTTATACCTCCTGTGAAAACACCATTCTTAGTAACTTGTGGATGAAAAAATGCAAAACAGAAAAACAATGTTTTGATTTTTAAGCTTCCTAACTTCCAAAAATTATATTTCTGCATTTTTTTCGTTTGCAGAAGTTTGTAAAAAAACCTAATTAATTAAAAAAACTAATTAAAAATAATAAAAATAATTCAGCAGTGCAAGTTGGTTACGCCAAGTAGACTATTTTGACAGCAGCTACTTATATTTGAGAACTCAGTTATAGCCTACAGTAAATGAGCAGTCGTTGCTCATGCTGTACTTCTCTAACCAATAAACTGAGAAAGCAAAATATAGTCTCATTTTGTGTCTTTGACAGCTGACACATCCGATGGAATTTATGGTATATACTGAGAGTAAGCAGAAATACTTTGTTTAGATTTCACACGTATAAGCAAAGTGATATGAGTACCAATATGTAGTTGTGACTTAGTACCAACATACCTAAATTGAAAGAAATGAGATTTTTTATTTAAACTGATTTATATTGTTGGCTGACTTTCATTCTTACGCTGATAGGAAATATAGATGTTATTTATGCCCATAACAATGAGATAATAATGAGTCAAATTATTGTACGGGCATCAGTCTTGTATGCTTTCTTGCTTCAAGATTCAGTTTACAAATGTTACAAATCAATTTTTTTCAAAAATAACTCAAACCATGCCTTCAGATGTGATTGCTGTTATTAATGCTTATAAATAGCTACTTATATCAGGCAGGGTAGAGTCAATAGCCACCTGCCTTCTATATCAAAACAGGCTGCTTTCCTCCTGGGGATTTGCGATGAGAATGTTGGTGGTCAGGAAGGGTTGCATTTGTAGAATGAGAGGAGAAGGGGGAAGCATTGGGGGATCATCATCTCAAGATCAGCCTGATTTCCATCCCATGGAAAGAATGTGAGGAAAGGGCCAATTTGGAAAAAGAGATCCTGGCAAGATACAATTAAGTTCCTGTCTCCTGAGGAGATGGCAGCTCTTGTGAGAGCAGTAGCATGACTGCAGCTCCATGATTACGCTGCCCTCAACTGCTGTGAGGATTCCAATCCTAATGTATTTTCAATAGTGTAAGCAGTTCAGTTTCAAACATTGGTGTAATTCTTCGATTTTTTTCTCAAAAAAACCCCCCACCTCAACATTGTGATGTCTGGAGATACATTCACTTTGTCTTCCGGCTCTTTCCTTCTGTCCTTCAGTGTGTCGTCCAATAATTACCTTGCTCCCAGCTAGAAAACGTTATGTCAGTCAACTCCTGAACCTTTCCTTGAATTCTTCTGAAGTGTCTCCTTTTTCTCTACTAATTGTCTTAAGCACTGTGCTGACTGTACTGGGGTGAAGGACCAAGTTACAGCTTCTGGTGTATCAAAGATGCTCAGCCTCTGCCACCCCCCCAAACGCATGTGGTAACGCGAGGTGTAACGTGTAGAAGGAGCTTTATGTGTGAGAGAAGCCAGGACTGATTAATGGCTGAGTTGGACTCCCAAACCTCTGCACTGCACTTTGTTTTTTTCAGCGGTACCTTTTTTTTGCTCCTTGCTACTCTGCCAGGATAAAGACCTGACTGAAGACTTTTATGGCAAATTTGGGACCAGGGCATTAAAAATGTGAAGGCGGGAGGGGGAGACAGATCGTGAAGGAAAAAATCAGTGTCTAATCCTTCGTATTTGTCTCTGACCTACTGAAGTACTCCAAGGGAATGTTTTCCATCAAGTTGTGTATTTGCTCTCTGGTAGCTTTATTTACACCGTGTTTCCTTATGTCTTTTATGAGAACAACATGAGGTACTGCAGGAAGCCTTACAAAACATAAAGGTCGCTACGATTTCTCTTATCTACGAGCCCAGTGATCAGATTCATTTCGATTGATGTAGCTGTTGGTTAGTAACAAATCAGTGATGGCTCTTCATGTTACTTTCTGGATGCTTACAAATACTTTTGCGTATCTTCCTCTCTATTTTTATGGGGCCTGTGAAAGCCTGGTTCCTCCTGTTTCTCCGTTTTAAACATTTGACTTCTTTTATGCTGGATCTTTCAATCTAGCACAGTGCTCACCATTCAGTGTTCATCCAGAACTGTGGGTTTTGATTAATTCTACAGTTTTTTGTGGTTAGAAAAAGCTACTAAATAGGATTTCACAGAACTTTAAAGGCACTTTCATTTTAGAGCTAGATTCAGCTCAAGTTCAAACCACTTTATTTGCCCAGGAGCTGAAATGAAAATATGGTTTTGTTGTTGTGGGAGACAGTTGAGCTGGTAGGTTTTAAAATATGTTGTACTCTTTTTGGCAAACTATAAATGATCTGCCTATGGAGCTGCTGAAAATTCAGGTCACAGCTGAATCTGGGGAACGAGTTATATTGCACAGTCACAGCTGGGATGTGCAGAGTCAGACCCCTGCGAATGCACAAGAATATTTTCACTCTAGCCTGGAGCCGTGCCTCTTAAATCTTGCGCTGGTGTACTTCAGGCACCTGGTAGAATAGAATTCATATGCTTTCAAGGAGTGCAACCGCCTTGCTTGAGAAATCAAGCCAAAATTCAAACTTACACTGGAAATACACTTTTTTGAATTTCATTGGTTTGTGGGGGTTTTTTGTTTGTTGGTTTGGTTTTTTTCTTTTACAGCAGAAACTGCTTGGAGTGAAAATTATCAAAAGCTTCCTCATAAACTATATAAATACAGGTTGAAAATGTTGAGAATCTTAAAGGAAATGTACAGCTATGGGTTCATTCTAGGCCATATTGTTAAGAAAAAGTAGTAGTGGACGCTGAAAAATAAACTGTGGAGAATATACATATGGAGAAGGAGACAGTCCTTTGTAAACTTCACTGCCAAGCCACAAACAGTTACAGAATTTGCATTCATGCAAAGATTTTGAAGCCACCACTGACGTGGTATGATTTTGTGGGTTGACACTTGTACAGTCCACATGTTGGCCAGCCAATATGAAAAAATTACTTTAGGGAAGTGTAGTCCTGTAAGGTTTGTAGTGGCCAAAAGCACTCATTACCCATCCTCCTTCCCCTGGGAGTCTTTCTGGAAATCCCAGTGGAATGCTCAGATTTTAGTTGCAAGGAAGGTGAAATAGCCTCAGAATTTTTATTTACCACATACTGAATAGAAGGGAAGGAAGGTGCTCTCTACAGATATGATGGAATAGTCTTTGATTTTGTGGGAGAAAATGATTTTTACCGTGAATATAAATATATATGTGATCAACATCTCAGGTAATTTTCTTTTTTCACTATAAATCCTTTTCTTCTTTCACTGTTGATCACTTTCTCAGAAAAATTCAAAAGTCAAAAAATGGAAATGTATTTTAATGAAATGAGTTTAGTGGTGTCATAGAGTGAGGTTTTTTTGTGGAGTATTTTGTAGGCTTTATGGATTAGTGTCCACTGCAATAAAATAAGGATGCAAAAGAGTGTATAATTCTTCCATATCTCCTACCTAAACTTAGTTCACTGGAATTTTCGGAGCTGTGACATTGTTCTTCAAAAGAAGTTTATATGAAATGGCATCAGGATAAACTCAGTGCATAAATTTATTGTACTTCTGTTAGATTTAAGTCACACTACAACCCGCATGAGTATGCCCATACATGGATTATATTGGAAAGCTCTGCCATTAATTTTAAGGATTGAATCAGTAAGACAGATGTCATGAGGACAATAAAAAGATGGAAGCTGTGTGTCTTTTTCCTTTGCCAATGATTATGAGTTAAACAGCCTGATCTGGAGCTTCAGGTTAAGACTATTATGGGAAGTTTAAGGACTGCTTTATAAATTCCCTCTTCCCTGATAGGAAAGTCAGGTGAGGTAGAGAGAGAAACAAAAATTTCTTTCAACGCCTTTTACTCAGTGAGCTGTGATTGTTAGGAGAACCAAGCCGGTCACTTTAAAATCAGGTAACTGCACAACACATTAATTTAGTCACTGGCATTCTTTCACATGCTCACCTGTATTCCTGGTGGAGCAGCAGCAAGAAGAGCAGTCCCAGCTGTGTCCTCAGGTGGGGAGGGTTGACCTGTGGCTCTGAGGTGGGTGCTTGGAAAGTCCCTCAGAGGGACCTTTGTTCCTTGAGGCATAAACGTAATCCTGCCGTCACTCACCACCCTCTTGGATGTGGTCCCGGTCTCTTTGTCTGTTGTTGATCCTACCGGCCTTGGGCAGATTGAACAGACCGATGTTGACCTCAGTTCATTCGCTCTTGTGGATTCAGCGTGAGCACTAGTCTTCAGAGCTTATTAGTCCTTGGAAAATTTTCATATGCTACATTTTCAGCAGGTAAAGCTATCATCTTTGGCCTCCTGTTTTCCGTTACAACTCCAAACCCACAGATGCCTACAGAACCTGTTCTCAGAAGCTTCTGCAGAAGAGAGCTCTGTGGCAGCTGTTATGTGTTTGTATTCTTTATCCTTCTGTCCTTTTCAGTGGCTCATAATGAGATGGAAGAACCATGGAAGAAGTTTTAACTGTGTTCCTTTTAGCTTTTACTTGAGCTACAGTTAGGTAACTTCTGTAATACTGTAAATTTTCCTCTTTTTTAATTCAGAGTTGCAGTATAGTTTATGAACGAGTATGCAGAGCTGGAAAAAGTGCCAGCAGTTATAGACATAAGGGACTATTGCCCATAACTTAATCCCTGAAATTGGATACATGCCACAGAACAGAAAAATCTATTAGTTTCAGAAAAAAAGCCCTCTTGGCTTTGGCAATTCTGGATTTCCTCGAATGAGAACATGGTTTAGATTTAATAGGTTGTAATTCAACACATAGTAAATTAAGAGCCTATCAGGTCTGATATTAATTACGTTATTGAAATTGGTTAAGGTTTAGTGCCTTTGTTGCCTAGCATAAATAGGCTCTGTTTGAGTGTATTAGTTTCGTGGCTATCTGTAACTGTTGTTTTAGACTCCAGGAGCAGAGTTTGCCAGTGCTGTAAGTCTGATTAAGAATTTATTTCTTTTTTTAAAAAAAAACAACTCATAAAACTTCATTTTGTTTTCTTAGAAAGAATCACTGAATATCCAAAAGACTGAAGAGTGGAAGAAATATGATTTATGAATATATAGTTCTGTTGTTGATTGGAGTTGGAAAAAAATGCCCACTGTCCTGTAACACGGAAGTAAACTACTGAATTTATGACACTGTACACTAAGTGACATTCGCTATGTAGGGACGAAACGTTATTGGAAAGGAATTTCTTAAATGAAGCTAAATAATGAAATGCACATGTATCAGTAGTTAAAGCAGAACAGTGAGTCTATTTTAACACAGTAATTCAGATAGACTGGGTCAAAAAGACTAACGAATCCCCAGATGGTTTTGTGCGCTGTGTTATAGACGCAATCGGCAAGACAGGAGTAATATCGTTAGAAGTGAGTTAGCTGTAGGAAGCAGAAAACTTGTCAAGCCTGAATTGTCACTTCTGCCCTTCCAGACCTTACAGGGCACGGCCGCAAGAGCTTAATGAACACCATTTGCGATTTTTATCAAGAAATCTGGCTGGGGCACAACGTGGTTTTTTTTTCTGGATCATTTCTAAGAGAGCGATGCACTGGATAACTCAAGGTCAGACGGAACAGGTCACTGTTTTCTGATCACTTCTCTGTGAATTGTTTTGCAGAACAAAAAGCAATCTGTAAACTTTAGTAACATGGCAACTTCAGCGGCTTGGCTCCTGTGCGTAGTGTGGTTACAGGTATATAAGATTTAAGGCTTTATGGACTGAATCTCCAAGCAAGGGTGTTAAATGTACATTACTTGGAGATAGCTGCTACATCTCTCTGGTGTTTTACCAAGTAACTCTTCAAAGATTAAAGTTAGGCCAGAGAAGGTGCTCCCAACCCTGTTTTTGCTTTACAGAAGTTTGGAACTACCCAAGGCCTTTGTAGTTTTGAGGTTGCAGATGTCACATGGGGGAAAAGAAAGGCACAGCTTTGTTATTGCTTGGAAAACATGTTGCTGAAGTTAAGAGAACGTCGTAACACAAAATGCGATAGACGTGCCGTTTCAGAAAAAAAAAAAAATGAAAGAGCTCCAATCTCATGAGTTTTGCTCTTGTGAACATCTCTTATGTGGGAGCCTCCACAGTTTTGGTAATAGAATCATAGAATGACCTAGGCTGGAAGGGACCTTAGAGATCATTTTAATCCAGCCTCCCTGTCGCCAAGGACGCCACCTGTCACTAGATCAGGCAACACACGGGGACCGAACGGGAATCGAACCTGCGACCTTGACATTGTTAGCGCCACGCTCAACTGACTGAGCCAACCGACCTCCTATACTGGGGAAGAAAACTGTGAAAATACTTGCAAAGCTGCTTCATTCTTCTCCTGAAGTCTGTCAAAGTTGTAGTTAAATTGTACCCTGGCTCACAAAGTTTAATGTGGGTTTAAGTCTAAACTATGTAATCCATTAGGCACTACACGAGGAGGTAATGTGGTTTTCCAGACTTGTCTGAAAGAAAACCAGCCTTGCTGTTGCTTGTTAATCGTGCTCAAGTGTGTGAGATGATTTCTAAGCTCTAAATTAAATAAGATTCCTGGGACAAAGTCAAATTATATTTTAATACTGATCAACAGTATGTAAGATAGAAATGGGGAAGAAGATGGTAGATGAGGGAAGAGAACTGGAGACATTCATCTGTTTGCCCTGGTACGTGTGATTCACTGTGAATATGAAGGAAAAGAAGAATATTGGAGCAGAAACAGGCGTAGGTCCCTGTTACTGAAGGCAGCCCTGTATGCTGAAGGCATTTTACATAATGGAAGTAGAAAAACAAAAGCAGGAGAACATTGCTGGCAATACATTGAGGCAGACACCTTCCATGGAGCTGACAGAATCTACAGATCTGTCATAGTGTTAGTCTGCAATTAAGAACCTTAAAGGTGAAAATAGAATTTTTAAAACTGAAAGTGGAGTCTAAAGGGAGCCAGTGATACCTTCATATTAGGGAGTAATTTTGTCCCTTTTATTCCTAGATGAAAAACTGAGAATAGTCCATTTAAGTTGCCTCTAAGTAATCTGTAATCAGAATATCCCAGTGATATTGTAAATCTCCTTCACAATTAACATCATAGACCTATAATACCATGCTTTAAAGGAAAACAAAACAGTTTGGGGCTTCATTAATGCCACTGAAAGACACGTAATTATCACTTGTGTATGAGAAAAAGATCCCCAGAGACGTGCAAGCCTACAATGTTTGGTATTTAATGTAGTTCTTTCACTTGCAAACTTACTTTTCTAAAGTATTTTCTGTTTATAAAGATGTATTGTTAGGATACCCTTACCTTTACTCTATTTTAACACCATTATTTTCAGAAAAAAAATTAAAAAGTCAACTTTATTTTTCTGAAGTATACTCGGCACAATTCTATGCTGGTTAACTTGTGCAGTTTTAGAGATCCATCCTGTACAGGTTTTCTTTTGGGTTGGCTGATTTTTTGCATTCTACCAATTTGTTCTTTAAGAGATATTGCCTGATCAAAAGTAGGGTAAGAATCCGCTTAGAGCATTAGAAAATATTTCATTGTTGCTAAAAATCAATGTGCAAGAAAAAAGATTAGAAAAACCCAAGTCACTAACTCTTGCCTTTATTAGTAGATAATACCAGGTGTGTTCTACAAGGTTCCTTTGTTGTTACTGTCCTTCAAGCATCTCAGGTGACCAGTGTCCATTTAAAAAAGACCTCAGAAATCTGAAAATGAGAGACAGAGGAGAAAATGAGAGACAGAGGAAAGGAATATCTGGAGCAAAGTATATGTCACTTGCATGTGTGTTTCTGAGAGGGAAAATAATGAACTTATGGTAATTTGTTGTTTCCTCGCTACTGACATTATCTGTGTAGTTGTAAGTATCATCTCTGGCTGATCTTGGTTTCTGGTTCAAAGTGTTTCTTTACTTAGGGAATATTGCTGGATTTTAGAGATCTGAGTTAAGCTGAACTTGGTTTCAGAAAGACAAAAATTATCGCTAAGCAACCTCAACACTGTGCTTAAGACATTTTTGAGTCCATGGGTTCAGAGTTCCTACAAAGTAGTCAAATGCTGTTTGGGTTTGGATTAGCTGAGCATACAGGGCATCCTGGGATTTTTGGGACAGCATTTTCGCATGTGCATCTCCAGAAGTTTCCTTCACATGTTCCTCTGTGTCGTGAATTACCAACATTTTCCTAGTCAGGAGCATTTTGGTTTTGTACAAAAAGCCAAACTTCTGCCTTTTGTGGAAATGCAGGGAAGAAACCATCATTGCCTTTAATGACAAGTGAAAGACACTGTCAGTGTGTTGTGCAAGGCAAGTCATCCTTGTTCTTCATCTTGTCTAGGTGAGTGTTTAAACAGCATTTTGGCTAGAGTCTGAGTGTTATTAAAGCTGTTGCAATAAAAGTACTCAAAAGCACTGTGTTTGCAGTCAGATTAGATACAAGAGAAATAGTCTTCAATAAGAAAAAGCAAGAATTAGACTCTTTCTGGGTATTGGGGTGGTAGTTTTTTTCCTGGAAATGTTAGTGGGGTCTCCAGATTACGAACTAAAATGCTTTTGTCTACTTCTTGCATGGTTCTACATTTAATTTTTTTTTAAGCCACCTTTCCAAATAATCATTTTGGTATCTCTCTCTAATTTATTTTCACATTTGTCCAAATCCTTTTCACAGTATTTTAACCACTGCACTATCAGGAAAGGAGTCATTGTCAGGTGGTAATGGAATTTGGGTTGTGCTACCTGATCCTTTCATTTGAGTGGCGTTTATTCCCACTGGAAATAAAAGAGGTATTAATGGAGGTTAGAGGGCCACAGTTCCTCTACCAAGGGAGATCTTTGCTTTGGCAGAGGCACATTCGATTGCTGAGGAAGTCTATACTAACATAAATGTCGTCTTTAATATGGCTTCTGTTAGTTTTAAAACCCCTTAGTAAACTCAGAGAAGCAAGTCCTGTTGGGCATTACTTATGGTAACTGAATAGAGTTGTCTGTGATGGAAGTAAACCAGAATGCAGTGTTCTTCTTTGAAGAGGGACACTGAGTAAAAAGATATTTTCTTGACTCTTTAGCAGTGGTAACTATAACATAGGTCAGCACCTCTCAGAAGTAGTATTCATCCGATACCTTTAATGACTCAGAAATATCCAGCTGCCATAAATTAGTCCGAGTAACTAAAGTCACAGCTTTTGTGGCTAAGCTGCTGCATCTGAACATTTCACTGAAAATAAAAACTGTGTAAAGAAAGGAAATACGTAGTTTGTATTGCATAATCAGATAGTGCTACATTGCCTTATAGTTTCTAGAAGTTAAAATAAATATTGCAATCACCCAGCCATCTGGAAACTTGGACCAATTCTGCCAGTTTCATTGGAAAACTGCTTTTCCGGGGAAGATGGCTAAAGCAAGACAACGGTACAGACCACAAGCAAGGACTGACTTCTTGGAGCTGTCTGTCCTTTACGCGTTTTCCAGCACGCAACGCTATGCTTGCCCAAGCTATGAGATCAGCCAACGTCAATTTTGACACGATAAAACTCGGACCTTCTTTCTGACTCACGCCTGCGTTAGAGCTGAAGGGTGTGTTTCTCCTCTCCCTGCCTGTCTCCACAGGATGCAGCTGAGAGATCCTCCTGAACACCTGCTGAAATCACTGACAGCTCCTCCACTGATTTCAGTAGAAGCTGCATTAAGCAGAGACCTTTGCTCTTAACAGACGGAGTCTTTTTTCCCTTTGCCTTGGCATTAAATGGTGTACCACCTATTAATTTTCCACAATCGAGGCAGTGAGAGCAGTAGCATCAAAAGAAATAGAAAAATAATAAATGATTCTTCTTTTTAAGCCTCATGCGCTGTGAGGCAAGACTGCATGTACATGCTAGAATAGCAGACAAGTCTTTGCAAGGCTGGAGCCTAATCTTCGAGTTTTGTTATCTGTATTCTGAGACATTGTTTATGATTTATTGTGCAGAAATTAAAACAAATCTGAGTTGTTTACACATTCTGCTGATGTTCCATAGATTAGTGTTTATTATTTATTAAGGATGTGTTCTTAACATTGTTAATATATATGTTAATTATTTCCTGTGTTATTTAATATTCTTAATCTGCATACACTGCTCTTCATGCCTACAGTTCCATTAACAAAGTGGAGAGAGAATGTGTTTGTACCTGCATACAGCTTTTTATATCAGTAGTCTTATTTTTCCTTTAGCTTTTCTAATACAGTTTATTTATTAATATTACTTTTCAGAAAAAGCAGAGAACAAAGGATCTGTCCCAGCTGTTTCATTCATACAACCCGTATGATCATAAGGTAAGAAAAAATGCGCTACCTTTATTTGTTGTTAAGAATTGTTCCAAACATTTGTGATAACTCTATTTTATTTATTTATTTATTGAAAGTGCTAGGGTATTCATGTTACTTAAATTACACTGTCATATGAAGATTTCTTTGTTTCTCCAAGCCAAGCTTGAAAAGCTTCATTTTTTTGATTTGTGAAGCCAATGACTCACATTAACCTTAGAGAAGTATGATTTATAGACTGACACTAAATCCTGCAAAGTGACCGTACGTGGTGTCGCATTCCCCTCTTTTTTTAATCTCTGTTTAGAAGCTGTGTTACCCTTGAGTATGTTGCTTTGCCTGTTGTGTCAATTAGGCCCCGAGATACACGATACTAATGAATTACCTATTGATTCTGGAAGCATCGTTGGAAGAGGCTGCTTTGCCGACAGCCTGATGGTTGTCTGGGGCAAGAAGAAGAAATACACATCATTGCTCTAACTTGATCCTAATTTGTAAAGTTTGGGGACGCTGGTTAAAAAAAATCCCGTGTTTATTATATCCCGTTCTATAGGGTAAGAAAAGAAGGTCACGTCCCCCAAAGACACTGTAATGTGAAATAAAAATTTAAAGCTGCTACAGGTAATTTTGGAGAACCAAAAGGTAGAGATCACAGCATTCCTTGTGCTACGGCTATGTCATGGGGATTTTAAAGACATTATGCAAAAAAGAGCATTTAGCAGCAGATTGAAGGAGAGTTAAGTAGGTTTGTAAATATTTTCAAGGAGTTCCTCCTACCTTGGACGCGTCTGTGGGCATATTTTTTTAAGCAAGTGCACTGGATCCTTTAACAATTTGTTGACAGCACGAGATGTCTGTCTTTGCTGCTTCTCTTTTGCAAAGTGTGCATGGTTTTTCCGAGTATCCATTTCAGAAGAGGAACGATTTGAAACTTTTTTATTTAGACATCTCAAAGGCAAGTTCTGGGCTTTCTTTTCCTGGCCATGTACCAAATAGCCACAGATTGGAAAAATGAGCCAAGTTTTGTGTTTGGGGAATGAAGGGGGCAGGAGTGTGTATGTACGTGCACCTGTCTCTGTGTACGAACACGTGTGTGTAACTACACATATGTCTATGAGAGAAGTATATTGTGTAAACATTAGTGGATTAAATTGATGAGGTAGGTTGTTGCTATGAGTTTCATAGTTACCAGCAACGTGAAAATTTACGGATTAGCACAAACTTCATCAGCTAGTAGATATTTTCTATAATTTTAGTAATTATATATAACTTCAAGTTAAATCCAGCACTGTGAAGTATTATTTTGTAGATTGACTTGCATTATTTGCAAGGATTAGTAAATCAGATATTAAGGGAAAGCGGATATCAAGTGAAAATGGGGAAACACGGAGAATAAAGGCAATCAGTTTGACAAGATTTGGAATGGGATGATTGTGTTTTGAGTTGAGGCATTTTAGGGTAAATGTAATAGTAAGACAATTAAGATCTGATAAAGAGAAGCGACTGATGAACCAGAAGCTTTGATATTTGTCTCCATGTCTAAATTCTGCTGTGCCAAACACTTGTTATTTGTAGTATGAGGAAATTCCATTATTCTTTTATTAGCACTTTTAACGGAGCTTGGCCATTTGTAACTCCTGCTGCCTTCCTGCTCATATCCTTTGTGGCATTATATCAAAGTATCCTCAAATGATTTTGGCTTCAATTGTTAAGACTTGTGCACTCTTTACAAATTAGTCATCAGGCAACGTGGAATTGAATATAAATGCTGAGATATATTCCCTTTTGATCTTTGTTTTAGGACCTTTATTAAATTATTAAAAGTAACACAATTGTTTGAAGAATGATTTTTTGAAGCTCCGCTCTTTTCCTGCTTCCAGGCACATTCTGCATATAAATCTGAGAGTAAAAAGCCGTAGGGGAAGGCTGTTTGCTGTTGTGTACATCTTTTTCAGTGAGAGTAAAAAAGAGATTTTCTGATGGCTTTGTGAAAGTGTTGATGATGCAGGATCGTGGCACAAATGAATTGAATTACTGGCTTCCTTGATTCTTGGTTGGTCAATTAAAGGTGTTGTGGTTTGGTATTTTTCTCTGAGAGCCTTTCTAAAGTAGAAAAGAAATAACCTTTAAGGGTAAGTTGGAGCTTGTTAGCAGCAGTTAAAATAGATGTGCAGAGTAAGATAGGAACTGCAGTGGCTGGAACAGGACTGTCTACTGGGATTTGCTGGGACTTCATCCTTTTATGATAGGGTATGGTATAGAAAAGAAAAAAATCAATCAAAAAAAGTTCATTCTCCCAAGCTTGTGCTTCACTCACTAAACCAGAAAGGCATATTTTGGTGGAGTAACTACACTTACTAACCTTACTGCTCTTTATGCTTGCTCAGGAGACCAATAGCTGTTAGAAATAGTAACTATTCCTGGAAATTTTAGCTCAGTGTATATTTACCTGTCTAGTATAAGCTACTGCATCCTGAAAGACCCTTCAAATGTTTGTGGCTCTGCATTCCTAGGGGAAAAGCCAGCTCGTTGTAAAGGGGGATGGCAAGAGTTTCCTTTTCCTTCCACTACCAGATTTAGAGTCTTGTCTTGTGTCTAGTGAGACCTTAATTCAGCAGCAGAGAGAGCAGAGCTTTCAAATTCTTCTATGCAGAAGGGACGGAAAAGTGGCAGATATTCTGCCTCTGCTGATAGCAGGAAAGGGCTGGTTGAGCTCCCGTATTCTTTAATGGCAGAATGTGTATAGTTTGCCCTTGTTGAGATAAAACCATACAAGAGCGAATCTCAAAAATTACTTGGCGTATGTATCAAATTCTTGATGTCACGCTCATACAAAAGCCTCACTTTTTTTTCTGAGATGGTAAAATAAATAAATATCTTCTAAAATTCGTTCTTTCCAAGAATAAGCAATTAGTTAGGAAATGCTGAGATGTGTCTTGATTATGAGAAACTGTTCCAGGTGAGTGTTTGATTGCCATTTGTTCAAACTTACTTCGATTTGCATGTGTAAAAATACACAGAACTTGTATTTGTAGACAAAACTGTTCCTTGTTCTGTGATACTTGCTTTTTCCTGTGTTTATGTAGAGTAGGAACATGTATAGTCTGGCTTTCTTGAGAGTCATGTTCTGACTGCTGTGTAACTTTTCTCTAGTTGACAATAGAATAGCTCTTCCAGTTATATGTACACCTCTTTTTTTTTTTGTTGAAGCATCAGAAAAATAAGATAAAAAATTATATCCTCATGGAGCTGCTCCAACAACAGTTTTAGTGATTTAAAATTAAAGATAGATGATGAGTGCTCTTTCTGCCGTTAGCTATAATCTGGCCAGTTTTCTGCTAGCTCGTTTAATGAAAGATTATCTTTGCACACAAGTGATTTCTGCTGAATCTCTCCTGTGTGTACACTGTGAGATTCCACATTGCACACGGCAAGAATTTTATTCTGTCTGACTCCCTTAGGATCTTTCTCCCCGATGACATTCGCGCTTTAAAACTTGCGACCCAGTTGTCTGAAGGCTATTAAGGCAGTTGTGATCGTGGGTTACCTGCCAGCACAGGTAGCTGAGACAGTGGGTTTGAGGAGCATAATATGAGTTTCGGGGTCTGATACGCAGCAAATGTCCAAATTGAGCAGCGCGGAGCCCTAGTTCCTTTAGTTCTTTTTGTCAGATGAGATGAATTTTTAGTCCAGCCCTGGAGCAGTTGTTTAAAACTATAATCCTCAATTTATGCTCTGCAAAAGAATGTTTTTACATATAGTAAACACAGCACAGCAAAACTACTATTCGTTTTGCCTCTCTGCCTTCCTGAGAGGATAGCCAGAACAAGAGACCTCAGGGCATGTCACACATGCCTCTGGCAGCGTTGTGCTGTTACAGCGAGAAATCCTCTGGGAGTTGTGTTTAAAACTCAGCTCTGGATTCGTTTCTGCCTTTTGCAACCTGAATCTCTTGCTCAAGAATAGGACATGAGCCATGAAAAAAAAAAAAAATAAGGTCACGTCTTAGACTGTTAGTGATTTATTTCAGCGTATAGTGTGTCCAGCCAAGTAAGAAATAAAGTCAGTGTTCTTGCAGTTTAAAAAGAGTTGAGAGTGCTCGGGATTAAAAAAATTACCATTTCAAATGTGTTCTAATTGATGCATCAAGGGGCACACCCCAGGTAAGGGATGAGGAATTGGAATCAGTTGGCTTCTGGTGGCAAAACCTGCCAAGCTCCTTTTGGCCCTTGTGGTGTAGGTGGTGGCCTCTGGGGACCACAGGTTGTGGCAGAGCAGTGGTGGTGGCACTGAGAAACAGCAAAAATGTCTTGGTTGTGGTGAGGGTTGCTTTGTTAACGAGCAGAAACGGGGGAGATGGGAAGTTGAGCACTTCTGTAGGGACCAGTTTCCCTACCAGTGAGCTGCTTCCTTCCCTTTTTCTGCCGTGTTCGCCCCAGCTGGACCTTCTGCGATCCTTCACAAATAAGCAACGTTAAGCAAAACAAATTCTGATGGCTGCTGAAAGAAACAACTCTAAAATGCCTAATGTTAGCCAGCTTTCTAATGGCGGGTGTCCCCATACGGTGTGAATTAGATCCTGAAAACTTTGTTTTGGCAGATGCGTCTGCACTGTGGTGTGATGTGATTGCATGAGAGGACACGAAAACTGTAATGTTGGACACTCGTAGAGTTGGAAGTGTTGCTATGAGAGTAGTTTCTTAAAAGAAGCTGATGAAAGACTACGTATCTGGCAGGTGGGGTTAACTATCTGACAGTAATCCATGCTCGTACCTTTTGTCGTAGCGCCTCACCTTCCAGACTTTGCTGTCTTCTTCTTCTATGTTTGTTGCTGCCCATCTTTACTAGCCGCTGGCATTAGGAAGTGGTTTGTTTTTATATAGATGTCACGGCTGCTCACATGTTTAAATAAACCAGATTTGGGTGCTTTTTGCACTCTGGAAAGGGGGGATTTCAGAACTGCTGAAAGACACAAGCAATTCTTGTTATTTTTCCCAAGGACAGTAATGTTTCAACTTTTGTGAGATGTGACCATGCAGTGGAAGTGCTGTGAATGTGTAAGTTTTACTTCTGCACCAGAAAAAAAAAAGGTAGTTTTGAGATACTGTCTCAGCCTTCAGATGTTTTGGATAATGACTTGGGTATATGATTCCGGAAAATAACAGAAATCTTTAACCTAGTTTTCATTTGTTCCGGGAACAGCATTGTGCTAAATCACAAGGTGACTGTGAGGTTGCAATGCTTGTGATATAAGCCATAGTCTGAATTTCCTAAAGCAGGTGCTTTGAGTTGTTCTTCTGTAAGATGAAAAGGTTTTCTAGGTTATTGCTGAAAAGAGACAGGGCCTTTTGCTGTCTCCGCCTCAAAACAGATTTCAGGTTTGATTTAATAGCTCAGATGTCAGATATTACCCCGTTCTATGGAAATACTCTTAGTGTAAGCTATATCCATTCTTCTCTTTTGCCTTCCCTTGTATTCAGAACTGCTTTTTGGAGGAGGTTGCATAAAGCTGTTTTGTGCTGATGATAGGATGTGAGGCTTCAAAGACGACTACTGAAAGAGAAAAGCAATTTCTCTTGGGAAGAGCAGTGCGGTGGCCTTGTGTTAATGGCACACTTGAACATTACTTGATGATAGCGAAGAAAATCTAATGGCCTGAAAAGCTCCTGCTTTTTCTTAACTCTTAGCTGCACTGAAGTTTGTACTGCCTGTAACACAGAGAGAGCTCATCTAGAGACAGTTTAGAAATGGCTGTTCGAATACCAGGAATTGTCTCAGGGTTTTGTAGGGAATAGGAGAAGAAACAAGGAAAGCATCGCAGCAAAAGGACTTACTTCTGTTAAGTATGCTGTATAGGAAAAGGTGTATCTGGTCTCTAAATTCTGCAGCTGAAATGTTGGGATAAAAGACTTACGATCTCACTGGAAGTGTGTGTTGCATCCAGAAAATGAAAAAAAAAAAAAAAAAGCCCCAATTTCCTGAATTTATTGCTGTAAAACAAGTGGTTTGTTTCTTGGTTTTTGTTTTGCACAAAACTTAAAATATATACAAACAGATAGAGTATATATGCTTAGTACTTTGCTTAAAACAGTTTTCAGTGGCAGTAACTTCTGCTGTAATTGGATATTTAAAGCATCTAATCCTCTCTGATGGGGCCTCCACCACCTCTCTGGGCAACCTGTGCCAGGGTTTCACCACCCTCATTGTAAAAAATTTCTTCCTTACACCCAGCCTAAATCTACCCTCTTTTAGTTTAAAACCATTATCCCTTGTCCTGTTGCGACAGGCCTTGCTAAAAAGATTGCCCCCATCTTTCTTAGAGGTTCTCATTAAGGATGGAAAGGCTGCAGCGGGGTCTCACGGAGCCTCAGGTCCCGGTGCAGAGCGGAAGAAAGGATCTAAACCACATGGCTCAATTTCAGACATACGTGAGCTTAAGGGTAGCAGCAAGGAGGAGTGGTGCTGCCAGTAGGAAGAGAGATACAAACCTGGATCTTATTCAAATGCACATTAACAAAGCGTATTTTATTCCTTAAATATGACATGTTCTTTGTATTATTTTCTCCTCTGCGTTCTGGTATTTTATGAACATAATGTAGTTTTCATCCAAAAAACTGTAGCCATCCAAAGATGGATAAAATAAATTATCCATCCTTCCATGCGTTTTTTTGAGGGAAAGGCTCCAGCTTGAGAGGGTTGTATGGCACCGTCTTCTGTGGAATTTATCATTCCAAATTTTGGCAAGATGTCCAACATTAAAAAAAATAACAGAATAAAATCATCTTTCCAACAAGCTGTAGATTCTTCCTGAAATTCTAGAGACTGCCACTATTTGATTTGCAGTGTCTGAAATACAAAAGGCTTGTGGGGCCAATGGCAAATTTAAGGTTTGGTATCTCATGATCCATCAGGATAAAAATGAGGGAGTTATATCACCTTAAAGGAACAGGAGCACTACGACTTCTTTGTGATAAATGTGGCATTTTCTCATAGCCCTGAAAGTAACTAAGAGGTTGATCTTTAAAGGTGACATTTTAGTTCATATAAATGCTTCTTTAGGTCATATTTAATTTTCTTTTCACCTGTTCCTGATACAGTCATGATAGTGAGACCTAGTCATCTGGCCTTACAGAAAAAAAGATGGATATGTGTGCTTTTTTTTTTTCCAGAATGTATTTTCTTTTCACCTGTTCCTGATACAGTCATGATAGTGAGACCTAGTCATCTGGCCTTACAGAAAAAAAAGATGGATATGTGAGCTTTTTTTTCCCAGAATGTATTTCTATGAAATTTGATATATGTAGCACACAAGAGGTGTTATGTTAAAAACACTTCAGGTTGCAAATGCAGGCAGTCATGCTGGCAAATCCTTTATTTTATACTGTCATGCTTTTTTCTAGGAAAAATTGCCTATGTGCTGGTACTGCTGCTCATTTTTGCATCTCCTTTAATATCGCTAGCATCGTTTATGAGGCACATTGTATGGCAAATTATGCTCCTTCGTGCCTTTTACAAGCTTATTTTTTATATAAAAGGCCTGCTTGGTACAGAACCTTACAGGACGTTTAGCTGTTTTGCGGTGCAACCCCCAACCTTGTGTTCCGTCGAACATTTGCACAGAACAGGTAATATCGAGCTAAAAATATGAACCATTTGCAAGTCCTGTGTGGGAGCAGACATTCAATACCAATTTGCGTGTCAGACAGACAGTGGCAGCTGCTTTGTTAATGTATGGCACAATCCCATATCAAATTAAAACGGCAAGTGCGTGGTTTGACAGATACTGTCATCAGTGCAAACATCATTAAACTCATTAGAGAGCTTACTTTTAATTCTTTATTTAAAGTACATGTATTTGGCTTGCAGAGGCTTTCTCAGGCAGAGCCTCCAGCAGCAAGTACTACTTCTCCAGGTTTTTTGCCCGACAAAGCCTGGCGTGTGTCCGGCCGTTCCTCGGCGACAGCACCGTGATGTTTCTGGCTTCCCCTGCCCATCGCGCGTGCGCTCGGGTCCGTTACCAGAAATATTCCATTCGAGAGCACATCGCTCCGGATAGCACTCAGTGGTCTTTTCACTTTGATTGATGGCTCTGGTTTTGCACCATCTGGCTTCTGATAGGCTGCATTAATCATATTCTGAACTAAGAAAATTTAGACGGCGAGGGTTTTTTATGTCCAAAAGTGCATGTATGTATGTGTTTCTGCATTTTAATTCCTGTAGGTTCCAGTCATGCAAAAGAGAGCAACGGTCTCATGATACAGTTTGTGTTGAGATACAGGGTTGCTAAATAAACCTCTCCTTATGAATGCCCGTATATTGATTTTGCTCTTACTGCTTTAACTTCATTTTGGTTTGCTTTCTGCCAGTTGTTTAGAGTTGCTGCCCTATGTTGACATTGTTTCTGTTAGGAAGAATAGGCTTGTCCAAAGCATCTCAGCTGTTTTAAGTAAATCTTACAATTTATCTTCCTGCTGCTTTGGTGATACACTGAAGCTCCTTGCTTATTTGTAAACATAGCTTGAGGCAATGGTTTCTGAAATGGAACATCATCAGATTTTAAATTCCGTCTATATAGAATGTCTTAAAATTGTCATATTTAAATTCACGTCTTTGGGAAAATTTAAGCTTTTTAATTACATATAAAATATACAAGAGTCAGTAATTGGCTGTATTGAGGGTTTCTGATATAGTTTGACAATAGCATATTTAAGGTATTGTTTAGTTAGATTACGAAAATCAATAGTCTCCCAGTATATAAGTAATATATAATTAATCAGCCAACATGCAGTTGCTCCGGATTTTATTTGATTTTCTGATGTACAGGGAAAGCAGTTACCTGTACTCCTCCTGATCAGGTTTCTGTCATTCTGTGATATTTTACAACTTGACTCAAGGGGGAGATTTGTCCTGTGCTGTGCCCTGCCACACTGAAGCCATGAGATGGATATTAGCTTAAAGAGTCTACTTAATCTTCACCATTTAAATTTAAAAAAAAAGACCAGGGGGTGAGAAGCTGCCCTGGATTCCCTCCAAGGATTGGATATAACAATACTTCCTACTTCTAATAAGAAATCCAGTGAGCACATTTGTTCTATCCCCAAGTCCAAGCATTTACTGCTTGCACTGGGTGTACTTTCTTAGGTGTTCCTCACCAATCAACTAGGGGGAGTTGGGTGTGATTTTGTTTCTTGTTTTGTTTTACTTTTCTTTCCCCCTGTTCCCCCTCACTTTTCCTCCGTATTCTCATTCATGGAACTCTGCAGGTAGAGTCTTTTTAAAAAATGTATTATTCCCTCTGCTTTGCTTGTGAAAATACCTTATTTTTGAATCCCATGTATAGCTTAGCAGGAAGGTGGAGCAATGTTTGTCCATACCCCCACCAACCAAAGCCAAACTTCCTGTTCTGCCAGGCTTGGTGATGTCTCTCTGCAGAGTAGATGAGGTTTATTTCAAGACATCGGGTATGAATTCTTTATAATTTAAAGCTGTACTTGAGGTTCAAGGCGCATTAGAAAGTTGTTTGACGTACTAGAGCGAGAAACAGTGCTTGAGGAAGATGTTAGAAAATCCAAAGACTATATTTAGTAAAAATATGAAACTTCTTAAGATTTAGCCCAGTGCGAGTGCTGTGATCACCCTGTCTCGCGTTTGTTTGTTTCCACGGTTTTCTGCAAAATTCTGCTTTTTCTGTTGTCTTCCCCTGGTGTCTTCACGTTGTCTTGTGCGTTTGTTTAAAAGACAAGGCTTGTTTGTTTGTTTACAGTCTCACAGCTTTTTAAAATACACATTTGCGGTTCAGAGAATCGGAATTCACCAATAATCTCTTTTAAACTAAGTATAGATGCTGAAAATTACCATAAACAAAACCCGCTTAATCATTATTACAAAAGCACAATCTTCAGTTGCATGCCAAGGTGGATTTAAAAAAAAAGCTGAACAACCTTTGTGGCCACACTACTGATCAGATTGTGCCCACTGTTGAATTACAGTTCTTTCAATAAATCAACAACCGATCTGGAGTGATTTTGCCTCGCGCCTCCTGGATACAGAACTCCCACCTTATTTTGCCTGAATCGTGGTAATGATAGTTTTCCTTAGAGACACTGTGCAAGTTAAAAAGTTAAAGTCTTGCCAACAGGCATAATCAGTGTCTTCTCCGAAGCTCCCTGTTGGCTGTTCTTAAGAGCCGGGATCCTCAAGCTGGGAAGAAGCTTTCAGCACGTGTCCTGCTCCCCGGTGTGCTTGTGATCCAGCTTCCAGCCTAGAATAGCAGCATCAACCATACAAGCTTGTGGAAGCTGGAGCAGCCCAGGACCTTGCTGGTAGCACAGGTCTCCAGTGAAAACGACACTACTTGTTCCTAGTAGCGTTGTGCAAAGGATGCAAAACTTGGCGAGACATGAACGAGATCTATTCAGTCCTGTGCTACACTTCCAAAGCTGGAGAAAAAGGGAAAATTTAAAAGTGTCTTCCTGAGAGTTGAAAAAAGCTGACGATGGTGTCATTTAAAGTCCTGGATGTAGTGTCAAAGGGTGAGTTCAGGGCCTGCAGGATCATAGAATCCTAGAATGACCTAGGCTGG
>NW_009735854.1:0-908 GCF_000703405.1 Apaloderma vittatum | reverse complement strand
AGTAAACAAGGGAGTCTGAGGTACTGAAACCTGAGCACATCTGAAAATCCAGTCCCAGATACAATCTGGCTTGTGTAAGTAAAGCTTGGACCAAGAACCAAAGAACTGTATGGAGAAAATGGGGTTAAAATACAGGTCGTAGTTCTTTGCTCCACAAATGCTCTTTTCTGTGAATGAGCTATCAACAAAGAAGAGCCTATGATGCTTGAATGAATTGTTCTGTTCCAGCCAGCACAAAGGGCATTCTCCAATGATCTGCAAAGACAAGAGGCCAAAACCAGTCAGAAGAGGTGACATTGAAGATTAACTTCCTAACCACTGCATTCTTGACCCTGAGACACTTGTGCTGCTACAGGAAGAGTATTATCAAGTCAAGCACAACAAAGTTCAAGGTTTTGTAGTCACATATAAGTTTAGAAAACCTGGTTAAATTTAACTTTTGGCAGCTATGGGTGGTGCTACCAATTAAAAACACTGGGTTCTCCCTTTCAGTGTGTGCTGTCAGAAAGTCAGTGAATGCCTTCAAGGACGAGACTCCACAACCTGTCTGGACCACCTGTGCCAGCGCTCAGTCACCTTCATAGTGAAAAAAGTTTTTCTTTATGTTCAGTGGAAACATGATGTGTTTCAATTTGTGGCCATTGCCTCCAGTCCTGTCACTGGGCATCACTGAAAAGAGCAAGGCTCCAGCTTCCTTGCACCGTCCCTTCAGGTATTTATGTAAGCTGACAAGATATTCCCCTATCTCATCTCTTCAGCCTCCTCAACTCCAGTCTAAAGAGTCCCAGCTCTTTCAACCTTTCCTCACAGGAGAGAGGGAAGTCCCTTCATCACTCCTGTGGCCCTTTAGTGGACTCTTTCCAGTGTGTCCATGTGTCTCTTCTACTGGGAAGCCCTAGAACTAGACA
>NW_009735853.1:48734-55754 GCF_000703405.1 Apaloderma vittatum | reverse complement strand
AGGAAGGGGAGCCCTGTCTCCGGGCCCCTCTCTGTGCAGGGGCTTGGCCTGCCCTGGCATCCAGCTTCACTGTGCCGCAGGCCAGGTGAAGGTTTGGGGTGGGGAAAGGGTGCTCAGGTAACCTTATGGCTGCATCCCAACCTCGGTGAAGCTCTGACAGATACTGCTCGCAGTGTTTCAGGCAGCTCAAATGAAATCTTCGCAGATACTGCTCGCAGTGTTTCAGGCAGCTCAAATGAAATCTTCGCGTGACGCCTCAAGTACTGCCCATGATGGAGATGAAAGATCAGAGAAGAAAGAGGGCAAGTGTTTGCGGCCCTTCCTGGCCATTGGTTGCAAGCATTTCCAATTCCCTACCAGTTTTAATGGCTCTGCTCACACACAGATTGCGTCTTTGGCAAATAAATAGTGGTCTTGGCCAAAATACAATGGAAAAAACATAATTTTGAGTTGTTTATAAAAAAGACACAGAAGGTAGTGGGTTTTTCCTTCAATGAGGAAAACAATGCCCTTTTAAGAATTTTTCTTCTAATAATATCAGGTCCATGATAAAGTGTATTTTTTGTGTAAGGTATTTCCTGGGTCTTCCTGTGTGCTACTGCCAATGGAGCTGCAGTAATTGCAGGAAGGAATGACTCGGCAAAACTTTTCTGTCATTTCACATCAAAAGGAAAGGGACATCTCTGTGAACATACAGGAGGCTGTACATACTTCTTATGCCCAGCTGTTCTCTAGCTTGTGTCTCCTTGCATGGATTCTTTCTGTTGGCATTAGAAATAGCTACGTAGAAGGGTACACAACTACGTGGATGAGGGTGGACAGTGATGGGTCAACATCGATGTGTTAAGAACTGCTCTTTGCTTTGGGGAGACCTCTCAAAAAATCAGATCTCTTGAGTATGGTCAGCTCTGGCCTCATCCTCAATGGAGTTGAGCATTGACATTTCTCGTTAACCTGTTATCAGCCTCTCTCCAGATCATGCTAAGGAAATGAAAAGTGTCAGAACTGACTCTGACAGCAATCACCTCATAGTTAATGGCATGGGGACAACAAAACTACTATGAATATTAGAAGGAAAGCCATAAAGACCATGCCTGGGGTCCCATTTACCAGCAGCAAATGGAGGAAATGACTGATCTAACGTGACCTGTTTGTTAACAAATTGACCTGATCTGCCGCTGTGCCTCGCCGAGTTTCTCTGAGCTTTGTGCCTGGTGGATCTGCTCAGTTTGTCACAGGAGCTATATGAACGTCCACATCTTAATCATCTTTGCAATGTTCCTATAGAGATCACTGTAAACAAAGCCAAAATGAGGAAAAAGAGAGACAGAGCAACGGTGCTTCAGTCAGCATCAGTGAATGAGTATTAGCCAGGGACCTATAAGCTCTCTGCTTAGCTTTGCTGCCAAGACATCCATACATCCCTGGGCAGATCAGTGCTTTTTGCCTCATTTTCCTCAGTAAAACATGGAGAGCAATGTTACCTGCCTTACTGGGTGGCTGCGTGTTTGCTTAAGTACTGTTCTCCAGTCTGGGCGTGTGGAGATGATGTATGTGTGAATATTGCAATTGTCATAATAATATTACCATGAAAATAAAGCAAAGCTCAAACCTATGAATAGTGTTAAATTTTCAGCAATAGGAAGGGTAGCTGTATCAATCAGAAAGAAACCAAATTGACCATGAGACAAGCAGAGAATGGATTAGTCTGTGCTTGACAGATGGTGCTAGGGACTGATGTTTTTATTTCCCTTGCAGAGGAGCTTAGAAGAAGGGGGACAGGGGAGGGTGAGTCAGGACACATTTATTAGAACAAAGCAGCAGGCTGTAGCAGCTCTGCTGAAAACCACCAAAAATACCCAAACCAGTGTCCAATTAGTTTGTAAGGGACATACTATGTATCAGCTACAGGGTGAAAAACAGGAACAGCAATGTTGTACCACCTGGCACTTTTAATTTTCAAAGCAGCCTGAAAACATTAATTAATCCTCCTCTGACACAGGAAAATACAGTGCAGTCAGCAGTTTGTTCCTTTAAGTTGTTATGCTGGGATTTGGGAAGAACCTGGGCCTTTTCCACAGCTGATTCTTATCACAGTAGCTCAAATGACTCTGGAGGAGCCAGTCCTCTGAGCAGAAAAGGCTGAGTTAGATCTGGAACTTGATGAACTATAGGGAGGGGAGATGTCTGCACCCAACAGCCTTAGTAAGACCTACTTTTGATATCTGTCCCATCTAAATCCATTTTCCAGCACTATGAGCAACATTATAGGAAGCATTGCAGAGAAAACTAGGTGACTGAGGAATTAATCACAATCTCAAAAAACCCCAAACTGCGTAGTGAAACACAGGCACCAACATATTGAGCTAATTAAAACCTCTGGCAAAACTTCAGTGGAATTCTGTGGGACCTGGGTATGTCCCACTGAATTCATGTCAGGGCTTTGGGGCTGCTTGCACATATCTTCTCTCTTTGAAGAAAAAAATGTTATAGCTTAGTGGTTTTTACTCCTATTAATTCTGCAGAACCACTGCTTATTTTCCAGTATGCTTGTGGATTCCTCTGTGGCAAAGCCAAGCCGACCAAACCAGGCGTGCCTTAGGTGGGACAATGATGTAGTGGGATTTTCCATTGCAGTTTCTCCCGTGACCAGGATTTCTGGCAGCAGAGAGAAGGCAGCTGAAATGCAGAGCCAGGCTTACACAGCAAGGCTGTGACTCCTAGATGTCCCTTCTATACCTTCTCAGCTTTGCCTCACATCAGAGACTGGGATCATCCCACTAGCTGCTCTGGTTAGTTGATGGTGGCTTCTGATAGCCTGTGTTTTTCAGTGGATATACTTCATTCTCTTAAAGTAAGCCTACAGACACACATAAAACAATAATTATCTTTCCTTTTCCCTCACAAGCTGACTTTTTGCTTACCTGAACGTCAACATGGGCACAAGTGCCATTTATAGATACTTCTTCAGGGGACTGTGTTTTGCCAGCAGAGATTATTTATACCGTTAATCTCAGCATCAGAAGATCAGTGGAGGTCCCTCTGTGCTCTTTCCATGCTAGCAGAGCTGGTCTCATTACTCTGTCACCATGCCTAGTAGCTGTTGGCCACATTTTAAAAGGTGTTTAAGTGTAAAACCCCAAAGCACCCAAGAGCCATATCAAAGAAAGAACTTAATGTCCAAAGAAGGACTCAGTATTTATGTGCCATTATTAAGATGTCAGGAACAGAAAGAGTAAGCAGGGCTGATGCCAGGGAATGCATAACACTCTCCTGCAGAAACAAAGAGTCGCCGCTGTGACTGTCTCACTTCGGGGAAGCGAGCAAAGGGACAAAAATCACCCTGCAGCCAGTCACTGTTGCAGTGAGAGGGACTTGCTTTCATTTTCTAGGAAAGAAAGCAAGACGGCTAAGTAGGATGGGTGGAGATACAACCATATCAAAGATGGGACCAGGATCTTGCAGGTGTTTTGTGTTGCTAGGCCTTTTTTTTGTCGGTCTTCCACAGTGGAGGATGATCACTGAACTAAGGAGAATTTTCAGGTTGTGGTCTTCTATGTAGGGTCATGCTGATTATTATTCTTTCTGTATACAGGCTTCCATAAACACCTTATCTTGCCAAGGGACAGGGTCACTCCATCCCTCCTTCCTGGAAAATGTTTAGAAACCAGACTCTGCTCAGAAGATCATGAGAGGCTTGGAGAACAGACTGCCTGTGTGACAGCTGCATGCTTGTGCTTTCCTCTGCTGCTCTCTCACGAATCACTGTACAGTGGCAGCGCTCTGCAAGGTCATATGAGTTATCAGTCTTTTATTTGTGTGAGATTTTATCAGGTGTCCAACACACAATGATAGCCCTCTCATTATGCCACTTCCTCCACACTAAGTCTTGGTCTAATGCACCCACAAGTGGAGAGAAGATGCACTGGAGCAGTGCTCCATGGATCCAGCTGAACAGAGCAGGCAATGATCCAGCTGCCACCTCCCTTGATTTCAAGCAAGTTTTCATCCTCGGCTGAGGAGGTAAAGCTGGAACCATTCCCTTGGCACAGAAAAGACATTGCAACAGCTGTCTACCGGGAGAGGAGAAAAAACATTTTGGGGGAGAGCAGCTACTCCAGTGCACGTGGACTTCATCAAACAGTCTGGGCTGTCCCTATTGTTTGTGAGCACTGGATGAGAACAAAGATAGATTGGGCTGGAAAGGGCCCCACACAGAGACATTCAGAGCACGTACAGAATAGGACACTTTAATGGCTACAGTGGATCACAGTTTTTTGATATAATCAGAGGAGTCTACTAGCTTGGGAATCTACACACACACACACCCCCCTGAATACCCATAATTGTTCCTTGTTGGTTGCACTTACCAAGGAAGTGGAACTGGTGCACTACAATTGCCACTTCACAGATGGGAGAGTGAGGAAAAATCTTTAGCATTGTCAGTCTTTTTCTTTCGCTGTTCCTAGAACTCTGGGTGGAGTTTCCCAGCTACAGTCAACACAGCATTTCCTTGAAGGTCTCGGAGCTGATTCAATATTGCTATTGGTCTTTTAACAGTACCGCCCCCTGCTCAGGAGGCACACTTTAGGGTGTCAAAGGTGAGCCTATTTAAAGAAAAGAGCAAGACCCACTCTAGACGTACTACTCTGTTCATAGGTGTCTACCCAAAGCCATTTATCAATGATGCTAAATTCAGAGGGAACAGAGAGCAAAAGACAAGCAAGGTCTGGGAGAAGAAACGTAAAGAGGGGAGACAGGACATCTAAGGGAAGGGAACAGGACATGGGAGCCTACTCAATAAGTAGCTTCATCCATACCATTGAAATGGTGGGCGAGAGGCTCTTTTAATGATCTTCTTGATAACTTAATAACATTTAGTTTTAGTTAAACATTCCTGTGAAGGCAGACTACATATGAGACCAGTAGGAGAGCTCAGCAAACGTGTTTCCATGTTTAAAACCAGTCTCCAATATGAAGAAACCTTGAGAAAGCAGACTACAAATCTGTTTTTTGTCCAGCAGCCATGATGTGTGGATGGCAACACCTCTCTTACAGCACAGGGTATTTCAACAAGGGAAGTTTGGGAGAGAAGCCCATACCTGATGGAACAGACAGTGCCTAGCTCCCCTTCTGCAAATGCTGTGGAGGTCTATGAGGGATCTGTCAACTCAGCCCAGCTGTGCAGCTGAGTGAACAGTAACATATTTGCCTCTGGGAGAGGTATGAGAGACCATGAATTATTCCAGGGCATTACTGAGACCACCACAAAAGCAAGAACGGGTTTCTTTCCTTCCCAGATAGTAACAAAAAGCTGGAAGCTGTCTACAAGTCTTACATTGGAACCTATAGCGATGAGACTTTGTACTTACATAGTATCATGCCCACAAAGATTTTAAAGTGCAAAGTTGAGTAAGCAGTGTGATTATTGCTGCAGTAATAAAAATTAGAAGTACAAGAAAAGCAAAGTGAATGATCTAGAGCACCTTGTCTTGCCAGAGCAAGGTCGAGCTGGGAGCACAAGGCAAAGAGTCTTCCATTTGTTGTGCTCTTCAGGGCTCCAGCTGGGCCCAGAGCTCAAGGAACAAGTGATTGGGAGCTTTCATGTGGTCAGTTGTTTATATGGCAAATAATATAATTATTCAGTGTATGTGACTGGCATTACACAGAACAGGCTCCGAGTTATACTAGCAAGGGACTTGCTACTAAAAGTAACCCGAGTCACTTGTAAGCTGGTGAAATAGGTGAAAGCTAGAAGAGTAAGGAGTCCTACACATGTAAACTCAGATGGGCTCACAAAACAGCATGCCCATAAACAACCTGCAGCACACCTGGTTAGGTTTTCTTATTTCCCTGGGACTACACATACATGTTGCTTACCTTTAGCAGAGGTGAGCAAGCCTTCTTTCTAGGCTTGCAGGATGTGACATGAGGTGGATATTGGCCTTCACGGATGATTATGCATCAACAAGTATATCGCAGGCAGGCAACAGATCATCACCAGTACCTCAGCAGGGAGCTGAGCTGCACCAATGACTGCTTGGTAGGGGACCTGCACACCTAACAGAGCACGTCAGGCTAGGTCCTGGAAGAGAAGGGCTTTAAGGGAAGAGTTGGGTACTCCATGTGTTTTGAGGGGGCACAAAACAGGAATGAAGTGAACAAAAACAGTGATTTGCCAATAAAGCAGGGAAGAGTATTCGATCATTACAATTGTTGCATCATTATTAGTCAAGCTAGGCATCTGCCAGTGTGACAACTAATTATTATCATTAGAGTGTTTAGACAGATTTTTAAAAGGCTTCATGTAGGTGCCTCACTCCCATTCATTTCAGAGAGACTTAGGCAACAGGGACATAGCTCATAGTCCAGCCTCAGCCTGGAATGTGGGAGGCTAGATGAAGCAATCGTGGCTTCATGAATCTGTAACCAGCAAAAAGCAAATGTACTTTCACAGGTGAGCTGTTAAAATCTAGGCTGGTTTGAAAAGACTCATTAGGCCAAACTAACTAACCAATCTTATGTTGTTTTGGCCCTTGAAAACCTCATTGTGAAAAACAGTCTCTGCCTCATGCCAAGTTCTAAGCAGGAAAGACCATAGTATATCTGGAAAGGTGTGTTGTGCCTCCTCCCATTGTATTCACACACATTAATCATATAGCAACAGAGAGAAGATCACAGCAATGAGAGGATACCAGCATGGCAAGACAGGGTTTAATTTAATGGAAGAATACTTCTGTAAGGACCACAAACCTGCAAAAGAGCCCATTACCATCAGCAGGAGAGCTGAGTGTTGGGTTCTCTCAGATGGCACGATGGCATTGAAAATCTGCTCTCTCATGGGCTATGCTGGTATGGTCTCCAGTGAGCTATCAAGATAACATCTTTACAGGCCAGTTTGGAAGGCTAATGCTGCAGGTCTGGAAGGTGCCCTGAGAACATGTGCAAGCATACCATGTGGTTTGGGATAGAGCTTAGGACACCAACAGGCTCAGAATTCGTATCATGTGAGGAGATGAC
>NW_009735853.1:29548-48723 GCF_000703405.1 Apaloderma vittatum | reverse complement strand
CCCCCCCCAGCCACTAACTCAACAGCTAAAAAAAAAACTCCCAAGGGATGAGTATATGGACATGAGGAAATGGGTAGCAGACAAGAGAAAGGGCCCATATAAACCTGTTCCTAAGATAAAAAGGAGGAGCTGCAAACTACGAGTAGGTATATTCCTCATGGGACTCATGTTGGCAGCTGCGCTCTGCTTGAGTGAAGATGAAGTACCATAAACAGCTGGACCTCCTTGCAAGGGGTACAACATTGAACTGGCTGCTTTCAGTAACCTCAAGGAGAACAGGCTTAACTCCAGATTATTTACTGGGGGACAGCAATGGCCTGCTGTTCCCAAAGGGCAGGCAAGCCAGGAGGCAAATGCACAAGCAGTGCCCTCAGTGATGGAGGGCAGTCTTACAAGACCTAAACACAGCAAGCAGGGAGAGATGCTGGTGGAAGGGTCCATCAACAGCCCCAGACACAGCAAATAACAAGCTCCAGGTCCAGACTGCATGCAGAACAAAAGGAAACAGAACCAGGACTAGAGAAAAGCTACAACATACACCCAGAGGACCCAGTGAGAACAGCTACCTAGAACAGAGGTCCATAGTCCATCCTGGAGACAGGGCCAGCAGCAGAAGCACAAGCAAGCTCACCAACAACTCAACTGGGAACTGAACACCTGCTCAGTCCAGAACTTAAATGGAGCCCTGAAGCTGGTGGGCAGGGAGTGTGGGTGGAGACCCCAAATGAGTCTGGTCAGTGCAATTAAAGCCTTTCAATGCCCTCAGAGCCATGGCAGTATTTTAGAGTTAAAATGGCACCACTAACTGAGGAAGTGGATGATTGGAACAGGTTAATTGGAGCATCTCACAGTACACTTATGTTAGCCTTTCCTAATTCTTGTTTTATAAAAATTCACCTATTATAATTTAGTGTGACCTTTCTACACGGAAATGCACAGGCCTCAGTCTGGTGGAATCTCAGGTTCATGTCTAATCAGTTAGCAAAAGAAACATGTCTGATCTCATTCCAATTCCTTGCAGGTTTTTGCCCTCAAAATTATGCACATACTTGGCAATTTCTAACTCACTTTGGGGAGATCTGATTTTAGATACCTTGAGAACAAACTGAGTCAAGAAGCACATCACAAGGACTGAACTGCTTTTAAAGTTGATACTTGATTCACCTGTGTTTTCTTCTTTTCCAGTCTCCCCAGTACTAATTCAGCAGCAGTCTCATAAAGCCTTTCTGTACTTTTCCTCCCCTGCCAGATAAAATCTGGTAAGTCAAACCTTTGGGGTTTTTCTGGGTGGTTGTGTGTTTTTTTCTTGCTACTTGAAGCTGAGAAGCAAACTCAGAACCTCCCAGTGTGTCTGTGAACAAAGGGAACTGGCCTCTCCCAGGTCATGTTAAGTCCTGAGCATATGTGTTTCTGATTGCAATATTTCTTGTGGCTAGCTCCCAAAGGGACAGAACAATGCAGTACTCCTTCCCCTAAAATAGCAAGTAAAGAAGATAAATCCAGGGATGCTTGCACACACAAAACATGGGAGCGTTTGAAATGAATGGAAGAGCTCCCAGGACTAGAGGCAGAAAACCAAAATGACAGGGCCAAGAGACAGATTTAAAATAAATAGGTCCAAATCTGTCTGAAACTCCAGGAATAGCTTTCCCTGGCACCTTTTCACTTCAGCACCTGACAAGTAACTGACAGCAGAGTCAAACCATGTGTCAGGCAGGTGAGTCTTCTGTGGTTGTTAATTACCCCCCCCCCCCAAGTTTCTGAAGGCACCATTAATGGTTATCGATAGCATATGAACCATCACACTCCTGCCCACATCCCTAACTTCTAGGACAGTGATGCATACATAAACCACGATAAATTGCCATAGAGCCATCCACAAGCAGCCCACATACTTGCATCTGGTTACTAAGCTCATGGTTACTAATAGTTGTCATTAGCTGCTGAAAAATGAACATGGTGGATCGTGGTGTGTGTAGGGGGGAGGTTAGTGTGCAGTGACTCACGCCCCGTGAGCAAATCCTCAGCAAAAACAATTGGGACCGAACAAGAGATGGTTGCTAAATGATCAATTTAAGTTAATCAAGACTTCATTACTCGTGGGTTTTTATTCTGGGTAACCTGGGAGGTTTTCTTTTGTGTGGCATAGCTCTGTCTACATTGACTCATCACACCTGAGGGCAAATGATCCTTAGCCTTCATCTTGGCTGTTGAATTTCTGCAAACAGCTTGTTTGTTTTATCTGTTCCTCAGTTCTTTGGCCCACACCCACAATCAGATCTTTTGCTTGCATGTAGGCAGTGGCAAGCTCCAGTTCTGACTTAGCTGTTGAGTAAAGAAGTCTAGATAATGCTGAGACAAAGCTGAGAAATGTAAATTAAACTGAAACCTAGAGAAATTGATCTTGACACCACTACTTAAAGTAAGCAAACTGAGCAAATAGTGAGCTGAAATAACCACATATATAAACCATTTGAAAATGCTAGGTAATGTAGCCTGAGGCGCTACGTTAAGACCACCTTATAAGAGACCTTTTATGCATTACACAGTATTATCATAACCGAATAATTTCTTTGCCTCAAGCAAACCAGTGCTTGGGAGTTTCTTACAGATTGTTCTCCCTAAACGTGTACAGCTTGCTTAATTCTCCACTGCTTTGATTTTTGTGGAGTTGTTTCAGCCTGGGCTAGTCTGTGCGATTCCACCTCTCTAGGAAAGCACTGTAGAATTATAAGTACTCAACATGAGACACAGGAGTTTCAAAATCAGGTTTTGGCTCATGACAGCAGCTCACAGAGACACACAGCACCAAGGAATTCCTTCCTACTAGCTGAGCAGGTCTCAGCTTTCCAGTCTTTTTGCTCCATTTCTAGAAACCAGTATATTTCAAGTGGAAAGGCAAATACAGGAAATAATTTGCTGATGTTACTCTCCTGTTAGTTTTACATACAACTTTTGTAACTGTTGAGAGACTGAGCTGTGGCAGGGGAGAGAAGAGGAGGCCACCTGTGCTCCGATGAACGAGAGGTCTCCTGAAGGCACTCGAATCTACACCAAGAAGAAAGGCTGGCAGAGTGCAAGGGCTTTGCTGTTGGTCCTACAAGCAAATCACCCTTAGTGTTCTTTGTGATGACAGAAACCCACCTCAATTTTTTTTTCCCCCCTATGCAAACTCACATATTAAAGCAGAAGGATGGTTACAGCCAGGCAAAGAGAATAAACATCCCTTCAAAGTACAGAAGAAGCATACACAGAGATGTGATGAGTAGGTGCAGTTTATTTCTCCTGTCTCCTGTGCTTGCTGTGACAGGAGGCTCTCAGGACCTGCACTGCACTCCGCCTTGCACTTTGGCAGGCATCGAGGAAATCAATTCCAAGCTTCATTCACAGACATTTTCCACGTCTTTCCTATTTTCAACCTTGAGCCTGCCCCCTGAGGCGCTCACTGGAACCTGGGAGCTGAAAGCGAAACATTTCAGGTCGCAGTTGTGAATATACTTGAATGTAGCCTTTAGACTGGTTCACATGCTAGTGAGAAAGGGGTTAATCTATTCCCAGGCAGGATTTGCAAGGCAGTAAGGGCTGTACCAGATGTGAGAGAGCTGATTAACTCCCCACATGCCCCCGTACCACAGAGGAACTGTGCATAATTGGTGCCTTATTTTAGCAGGGAACAGTTTTTAGAAGGGGGTCTATAATTAAGAGCTTAGATTAAATCCACCCTGATTTGGAAGTGAGAAGCAGGGAAAACAGCTGGGACTCTCTGGTACCATGGTGGTCTGGGCTTTATCCTTTCTTGAAACCAAGGCAAGAAAACCTTAAGGAAGCAAGACATTTCTGACATAGAGTTACCCTGATTTTGTTAGAGGAAAACAGAATTTTTTCCTACCGTGAAACAGTGTGGAAAACCAGACATTTCTGTCACAGAGTTACCCTGATTTTGTTAGAGGCAAACAGAAGCTTTTCCTACCCTGAAACAGTGTGAATTCTGATAAGTGCTTATTTTTAAAAGCAGTGATTCATAGATACTTATTTAAAGATGAATTGTTTTATGGGGGATTTAAATCTTCCTTGACAGTGTTTATAACTTGAAATGCCACAAAGCAAGGCTGTCACATAGCAATCGGAGGATAATAGCGACAAGAAGAGAAAGAGAAACTGGCTATTCTCGTTGCGCTGTCTGCATGGGAAGGAGCCACAGATAGCGAGCAAACAGCCACGTGAAACGCTGCTAGAAGCAACCTCAAGAGGTCACCTCTGTTGCTAGGCAGGATCCATTAGTACAAGCAAGGCAGAGAAAATTAGCCTCAGAATATAATTTCAGCTCTAATAATTCAGCCTGGTGCTGTCATTGAGGCACAGATCTGATCCTTTGATGATGATTTTTATTGTGGATGTCCCCTTCCCCCTTTCTTTTTCTCTCCTAGCCTGAGTTGCTTTGAGTGGGGAAGGATTCTCAGCCCAAGCTCGTGATTGACGTTGTCTGGAGTCAGCATCCATGCCGGTGGCCCCCATTGTGATCCCACCAGTGGAACCAAACCACCTGGAAAATTTAGGCCAAAAGGGCTTTTGTGGACAGCCCTCCAGGGAGATGCTTTTTAATTAATTGGCAGAAAATGTCAGTGGGGAATGATTGCCAGTTCCATCTGTGTGGAGCAATCCCAGCTGCACGCTATAATTTCTGTAACCTGTAGAGAGGGGAAATCTTGCTGTATTAGCCCTTTCTTTCCTCTCAGAGGAGCTAAAAATATGCTCTTTGGAAAACACAGAGTGATACTGGTTTGGAGTGGGAAAGGGCAGAAGCAAAGACAACTGGGACCTCCATGGAGAGCATGCTGACAAATTTGCAGAGTGTTTTCAGTGGCAGCAGTTCATAGGGAATACTGGGTTCTGAAAATCATCATCATCCATCCCATAAGTAATTATTTGAGTGGATTAGTCACTACTGGCTTTGGCAGGGCTTTTCATTTGATTTCCAATAGGAGGCTGCAATCTCTAGTCCTGTCAAACCTGCTTCTGGCACACTGGCCAAAAAAAAGGTCTGTGAGGACAACATGGCAATTGTCTTCTAGGCAAGCAGGCAGAAGAATATTGAGCAGCACTTTGGGGGGACGAATGGAAAGCTGTCTGTTCACATTAGTTTTGGACTGTTTTGTTTTTTGGTTTTTTTTTCTGTACAGTGAGAAGATCCTGGTATCAAGTTAAAATGTGAAAATCCAATCTATCTTGGAAAAAAACCCCAAAACATTTACAGCTTCTTGGGGTTTGGGGTCCTGATATGAAACAAAGGTGGCTTGTGTTGGGCTAGTGAGGTGGATCCTACAATGCCAGCTCAAACCTTGCTGCTGTAGAGTAGGACTCATGCCTGTCGATCACGAAAACATGAGGCTGCCAACTTGATCCAGCTCAAGAGCTGCACCAAGGCCCACTGAGCTGTGTCATCCAGCTGGGTAGCCTGGGGATCAGGGCTTGGCAACCTCATCAGTCATACCAGTGAAAATCATCCCAACCCAAGTCTCACTGTCCAGAGAGAAAATAGATGTTGGATTGAAAAAACATGATCAGCAGCAATGCCTGAGGGAGAAGGCCTGGAGTCTGAGAGTGTTTGATCATAAATGTTAGGAAACCCTAAAGAAGTCTTGCACTCAGATATGAATTTGGTGCCTCATGCACATTTCCAGCAGATGTTTATCTAAATGCCACAAACTGCTGTTTCCAAAGGGATTAAAGGGTACAGGAGGCACTGTGATACCTCTTACCTAGAGCTGGGTTTTAACTACTTCAATATGTAACTGCATTTTGCACCACACTAGACAGCTCTTGGTTACTCAGTTACTTCTTCATGCTTCTACTTTTCTGAAGGATGATCTGCAGATCCTCCAAATGCAATGAAATATACTGGCACATGTAATCCATGTTGATTCCATGAAGAAGCACTGGGAAACAGGATTTAGAGACAAGAGCTGAGAGTGCTGCATTTGCTGACCATATGTTGGGATATTTTCTTTCAGACTGGGCTCTAGCAGTAGCTTGTATTTGCAGGCATAGAAATGGAAACAACACAGATTGGGAGTAAACAGCATTCAAGAATCATGTTGAGATCTAGCATCCTGCATTTCAGAGAGGGAAGGAACAGAAAGAAAAAAAGAGGATGAGATAAGGGCAGATCACATCAGAGGCTGTGGGGTGAGGCACAGTTCTCATTCATGTCCTATCAAAGGAATTTAAAGGTGAGATTTGGAGGAGGGTAATTTGCAGATGTTTACGGGGAAGATGACACGACAGTGGCTGTAAGAAGGAAACACTCCATGGAAGTGGCTGGTTACTAAATCCCACCATGCAGTGGCTTCTGATGAATCATATAGTCCAGGGTTATGCCAGAGTTTGCATTGCTTCCACATGCACGCAGGAGAGAAATACTGAACCGAGTTGCCTTATCCCTTCAGCTGGTCACAGGGCTGCTCCTGTCTGTTCTGATGAGGATGAGCTGCTAACGGCTGCGCATCGGTTCCTCACCTCCTTTCAGGCCGCTGAAACTCACCCTGCCCAAGACTGAAAGGCAGCTGTGCTGGGGACACGGAGAACCACAGAGACCCCAGGCCAAGCGCATGTATTAGTGACTGCAGGGAACAGGCAGCCAGGATGCTGCTTACAGTGAGATAGGAAAGCAGCTGTTTGGAAGAACCCTTTTAAAACCGTGGTGTAACACAAATTGTGCAGAAATCTGTTACTCTAAAGCCTGAGCCTAGTTTTTTTTGAAAGGGAGGCCCATCAACCTGCTCCAAAATGTGCTCCCAGCCTCCCTTGACTGCCTCTTTCTTCCAGCATGTACTGCCCACAGACAGACTCCCTCTCCCTTTTCCTTGCCCACTGAGTCCACTTTACCTTCCAAGCTGCTGTGAACCTGAGAACTTTGCTTACAACCCTTGTCTTACCGACCTACCTGCTCTTCTCCAGAGGCCAGGTGCTACTGGTGAATCTGCGTGGTTTGGGGACCAGTAGAAGCTAACACCCAGAGGGAAGCCCAAGCTGCTTTGTGTCAATGAGGTATTCATTTAGATTCCTCTTTTTATCACATTTTGCGGGGATATTGTAATGAATGTTTATTGCATTATTTATGATCATATTACACACATTATCAATATTTACTATTGAGAAAAAACTGTGCTCAGTGCATGGCTACAACGTAATCAATCACTGTATTCCAGCTACAACTGGTTACCTTCTCTCAGAGGCAATCCCTTTGAGTAATGAGAAGTAGAGTGGCTGTGATTTTCAGGGCTGGAAACAGACCCAGTGAGGATGGTGGGGAAGGGTGAGAGGAGGAAGTTCACCACATGATGTCAGAGGTCTTTTCCAGCCTCAACAATTCTGTGATTCTGTGACAACTTATGCCCTGTAGCAGAGTTCTGGACAGCGCAACCAGAATCGTTGGTGGAGAGCAGTTCAGATGCACTAGCTAGGAGTGGTGGGCATGGCGATATTTCATAGGGCTTTTGGGGCTTTGAAGCCAAAAGAGACATGAGGCTCTGGCAAGCAGTTGCTGTCCACATGTGAGTCCATATTTGCTATTCTAAAACAAGAAGGACGGTTTAGCCTGGTTTTCTAGATTGGATATTAGGAAAAAATTTCTTTACAGAAAGAGTGGTGAAGCATTGGAACAAGTTGCCCAGGGAAGCGGTGAAGTCACCATCCCTGGAGGTGTCCAAAAATCATGTAGACGTGGCACTTTGGGACATAGTTTAGTGGTCGTGATGGTGTTGGGCTGAGAGTTGGCCTTGATGATCTTAGAGGTCCTTTCCAGCCTTAATGATTCAATGATTCTAAGGGAACGAAGCTTACGCTCTCACACTGTTTGTCCACCTCTTCCCCCTTCTGTTGTTCCCCAGCAATCTGGAACCCATTGGCCAGCTGAATTCGACAGTAGTGGGCACTTCCCTCTGCAGAGAGCCGGGCGGCCTGATCCTAGGTGAGGCAGGGGTCAGCCAGCAATTCAACTGAGAAAGGCAGCAGCCGACTGGCCGTGAACGCTGACTGGCCTGTCAGCTCGCGCTTGGCTCTGGATCCACCGCAGCATGTGCCCATCCACCGAGGCTGGGCAAGACCTCGGCTCCAGGGGGCACCAACCGTGCCTGGTGGGGATAGTTTCCTTCCTAACCGTTGCACTAATCGGCTTAACCCCGCAAGCTGACATCTGATAAGCCTGAGCTCTCTAAGAAAATATCTCACAGCTATTTTGTGTTTGGGTAATTAGAAGTATCCTGGTAGGAGATGATATATTATTAAACCCCCAATTTTCTCAAGAATTTGTGTTTTGAAGAAACCCTTTGAGGGACATCACTTCTGCAAAGCAAAAACTGTTGTTACAAACACCCTCCCCCCCGCTGTATCAGTCCCTCTGTCTGACCTCGCACCATCAGATAAGCGGGCTTAGACTTCAGATGTCTGTAGGGATTACTTTAGATCTCTCCATAGCGATGACTGGGATAAAGTGATCTTTTCTGCAAATACAGTTTAGCCTTTAGGAAGTTACTGCTTGCTCCTGTGTTAACCTCAGATATGAGCAGGTGACCAAAGACAGGCAGACTGCAGCTTGCCTGCGCTAGAGAACGATAAATAAAGAGAAGCCTACAGCTACAGTTGCCTATGCTCTGCTGCAGGTAAATATTTGTCTGTGTACTTCTAGAGAAGGCAGCTTGCATTCGGATAGCTGACCACAAATCCGCGCAGCAGACTGCAATAAAAATGCCTTTGTGGCATCATCTGCCACATGATATTAAGACCCCCAGAAAAAAAGAGAAAAAGTCCAGTTCATTTTCTTGATGACATATTGTTGACACAGAAAGTTAGTATTTGATACCAGAGACTCAGATAAGGAAGGGTCGGAAGCCAGCTCGGGACATCACCAACCTCTACCTCCCCTAGGCTGAGGCAGGAGCAAGTACTTCTAGATAATCATAGGTGTATTGTAAATATCTCAAATGGCAAAGATTCCACAGTCTTCCTAGATAAACCTAGTATTTTTGATACATTTTCTTTCTACTGGATATTCTCTGATCTGCATTCTCCCTGAAGTGCATCCAGCCTGACTTTGTTCACAGCTGGCCAGGTTCTCAGGAGCTGCTCTCCCATGTCCCAGTGACTTCCCTCTGTTAGAAATCTGAGCGTCAATGGTTTTGAATATCCCACTTCCCTAATACATTCAGGATGGGAATCATTCCTGATTCCAGATTTATACAGATTTCTGACATGCTGATGAGAAGCTAAGGAGCAGAGAGGCTACAGTGCGGGGCAGCTTGAGAGGATTCCACTTCCAGACTCCTTGCAACACCCCTGGGCTTTTGCATAGCCATGGCAGGTTGACTGATCTACCCTCTTCATCCTTGTGTATCTTTGCTCCTTTCTGTTCCTGTAGTTGGTAATGAAAACAAGTGCAGTGATTGGAGGGTGTGTAATAGCAGTTGAATGTTCAATATCAGCTTATTCTCTTAAACCCTCCCCAAGCATCTGGGTTTTTTTTATGTCAGTGTTTGTGATAGGGTAGTCAGATTTATGATTTGACATAGCACAGCAACTCTTATTTCCAGTGAATTTGTTTGACTTGGTATAAGGCAAAATCAGGAACATCAAAGCCCATCTAAGAGGCTGCTCAAAAGAACAATTTCTTGAGGCACATTCAGCAGAGAGAGGGTGACCACACTACTCCTGCACCATCACCACTCCCTGCCACTGCTTTGCAAACTCCTCTGTCAGCAGCACCAAAAAGCACGTTTCTTACCTTTGTCTCCAAGGCCTTTTGTGGCCTCTTCGTGCAATCTAGATGTCGCTATTTAGCAAAGGACAACAGTCTTGTTGACTAAATATTCTTTCCACTCCGCACCATGCAGCAAAGGTGCTCCTCTGTTTAAACATCACCTTCAAGGTATCCTGTAAATTCCTTCCTAAAATTCTTCTGTCATAAGCTCTGTGGAAAACTCAGTGAGAATTAGACCAATGGCATGCACTAAACATGCTGCCAAGCATGTAACTCAGCTCTGGCCCACTGCTTCGAGTGTGGCTGACCTGAGAAGTATCATCTCTGTTGTCTTATATCTCATATTGAATTGGGTTGCTGGCACATGGGCCACATTTCTCTATTTATACAGTGCCTATCTCCATACGAAACTGAGGCTCTGAGGTGAGATGTAAATAGTAAGCAAGTTGTTTAAAGCAAAATGGAGAGCAGGTATCAGTCCTTTTCATATCAAAAAGCTCTTGAAGCATTGTTAATAAAATTTCAATATTATTCTTTATGAAGCAATCCTGCTTAACCAAGATGACCCACCAGACTTTTTCCATCTCTAATTTTAATGTGGTTTTATAAAATGGATACATTTGGCATGTCATCTGGAAACATTAACCAGGGAGGTTAAAGGGGTGAGGTTCTTGGGTTTAAAGCATCCATTTAGTGGATAGATAAATGAATTGGCTAAGTGCTAGCACATTTGTCATAGGGCTATTATACCTGATTTTTTTTCTGGGTTGGTTATAAGCTATTGGTTAATGGGGTAGAATTAGATTTTTACAGAACTCTGCACAGATAATTTTCTTGGAAAACATTTTGAAGAGCCTGTCTGTCCAGAATATGAGATGTGATATTCCACTGCTGTCTGATGGATTGCTCCTCAAACAGCAGGACTGTGGCTGCAAGTGGTAGCCTGTGGCTTCTCCATTAAAGTTTCTGCACTAGCACAGGAGAGCTGTAATAAAGAGAAATGACACATTAATGTAGCAGCAGGCTCAAAGCCCTCAGATCTGAGCATCAAGGAACATTAAGGAAATATAACATTTGATCTAGAGCTGGGCTACTTGGCCTGGGGAATCTCAGATCCAAAGTCATCATGTCTTCAAATTCTGGGTCCAGACTGTTTAACTTGAACTTACCTGTCCTTATGAGACAAATCCAAATAAATAATAATACCAAGGAAACTCATAACAAGATCTCAGCGAAATGTGGGGTCATGTGAAACAATATAAACACTAGGTAATGTAAACCCTGACTGAACAAAACACAGAATTACAGAATCACAGAATGTTAGGGGTTGGAAGGGACCTCAAAAGATCGTCTAGTCCAACCCAACACCCGCTAACGAATATGCCAAAAGCTATCCTGTGCCGGTGGTGGCAGAAGGAGGGAGAGATTCCTCACTTTCCCTGTATTTTCCTATAAGTGTTTTCCTCTGAAAAACTCCCTGCCTTTCCCATATTCTAACATCTCAGGCTGAGGAAGGTACATAAGGAAAGCTCTGGGGATGTTCCAGGATTATGAAGTATTTAATCTCCAGGACACTTATCTAAAGTCAGTTGAGACACTTCAGACAGAAATAGGTCCCATCCTAAGAGATAGTAAAGGGAACATACAATATCTTCTAGCTGCTAATTGACAGGAGTCCAAAAAATCACCACCAAGAAGGTACGGACAAGCTTTTTTTAGCCCTTGGAGTGAGGCTGAAGGATGAATAAACCACAGAAATGTTCTACAAAAGGTGAGGGGGCACTCCCTATTCACTAGCAGAGCTTATTTGCCCCAGCTAGAGGTCTAGGGGAGGGAGATGTTATTCCTTCTATACATATCTCCTTTGATGCTCTCTTTTTTATCCGATGAAAATGGTCTTCTCTTTCCACTGTATATCCTTGACCTTGCATATGTTCGTTATCGAGTTCTTCACATCATCCTGTTTTGCTCTTTTTTTCCCTTGCTTGTTATAGCTTTCCTCAGCAAACAGTCTCATGATGTTCTCTGTGGCTGGGAGGAGCTCCCCCAGCACACCCCCGGATCTCACTTGTTATTCTCTGTTGAAATCTTTCTCGGGAAGCCTAAATGCTTAAACAAAAGTTGGCAGCGCGTAGGCTGACATGTGCTGCTCTCATGTTCGCTTGTCTGGTAGCTCCTGCTTTTAGCCCCCAGCCAGCCTGTGCTCGGGTTTTTTCTCTGCCTTGGAGACTCTTCAGGAGCGTGTTGGCCATTTTGCTCCGAGTCTGCGTCTTAGTGAGAAGGTTGGGTACTGATTTGTACCCCTGTATTTTATGAACATAATGTTAATCTTGTGAATAGTGAGCTGCTTCAGGACCACGGCTTGGTAAATTCGTTCATGCTGACCTGGAAGTGGACTGGGGCCCAAAGCCACCTGCAAATGCCAGGCCAGGGGAGGCTGAGGCGACAGGCACCCAGCTCCGAGCAGGTGCTCATTTATTTCGCACGCAACTACTGCTGGAAGTCAGGGCCTATTTATTGGAACACGATGTGACTGCATCACTTCTGTTAAACTGCAAACAAAGAACAGTGTCATCCCAGTGACACTGAGAACAGTCCTTTTAATGAGGTGCATAAATAACAGACTGTCTCACCGGAGACCCATAATGGTGTGAGTACAAAACAGGGAGTAGTAAGAAGGAGATGCCCCCAACTATCATATTAGATATGTTGTCTCTCTCTAGATTTTGTCTCAGAAAGCCCCTGTTACCTTTTGGGGGTCCTGCAGAAAACAAGCGTCCAGTTTTGAAACTGATACTTGTAGAATCATCAAAATGTTGGCTGAAAGTCTCCTCTGCATGTCTCCTGGGAAAAACATCTTCCCAAAAGTCCAACCTGGGCCTCCCAATCAATGAACTGTGGCTACCACCGCTTGTGTTGTCAGCTACTGCTGAGAAATGTCTGTTGTATCTCTCCATGGGCTGGTTGCAGGCCACCATTAGCTCACCTCGCAGACACATCTTTTTAGCCGAAGCAAGTCCAACTCCCCCCATCTTTATGAGGGTGTACATCCTGTGGGCCCCCAAAAACAGGCAGCCCACATTGCACCCTGCCAGTTTCTCCACATTCCCCTTGGCCTGGGAAGGGGAGCCAAGGGCAGACACAGCAACCCAGGTGCGTCCTCACCATCACCAAACAGTCCAGAATAAATAACTGCTCTCAGCACGGGCTGTCTTCCTCCTTTTCAGCAACTCATAGGCTTTCTGAGTGAGGAGTCGCTGTCAAAAGCTCCTCATGGGTTCTTTTCCTCCATGAAGTTATCCAGTTGCTTTTTGATCCTCTGTAAACATTTGCCTCTACAATCTTCTTCATCAAGGAGTTGTACAGCTTTCTTGCACAGTGTGTGAGGAACCGCTTCCTTCTGCTTGTGGAGAGCTTGCTAATTGCTAGTTTCATTTCTTGTTCTCGTGCAAGAAAGCACAATGAACCATTGTGCAGTATTTATTGTCCCCTTGCCCTTCATGATTTTATAGATCTCTACAGAAGTGATAACAAAAGAGAGGACAAAATACATGAGTAAGACAAATGCTATATTCTGCTTTTCTGTCCGTTTGTTCCCTACAGCAGGTGACTTCTCATGCTTCATTTCAGACTCTCTTCAGACTCTCCTTTGGCTCTATGGCACTCCACCAGTAAACAGCAACTCGGAGTAACTGAAGCTATAAACAGTCATTTTCCTGCTCATTTACCTGCCTTGTTCTGGCAATTTCTTAATGGTAAACATATGATTTACTGACACACTTTAGAAAGCAATGTTCACAAGTTTAATTCCTTGCCTTTGAAAGACAGGCTAATGCAATTTTCCTCTGGATTCCTCCAGGCCAGAGTCAAGAACTGCCACAAGCAGAGGTGCTATCAAGACCCCCAGCTGGATTATCATCTGAATTTCATTAGAATTATGAATAGTGCTGCCAAAGAAATTGACTGGGGAAAAAAAAAAAGCAACTTAATCTGTTAAAGAGCTGCAAAGGAGAGCTGTAATTCTTTCAGAAAGATTGCTTTGGCTTCTCGCTCTGCTAATCTGGTGTTTGTGTTTATGAGGACAGTCAGTATGCATCCTCAAGCAACAGTTTTAATGTCTGGTCAGCATGTGCTGTTTACATGATTTAGAAGTCACCAATCTTGCGGGCAGTGTGACATTCAGCAAAGAACAGGGCCTGAAGGGAAGGAAATAACCTGCAGGTTAGGAACAACTAGCTGAATCCTTTGAAAGCTCAGCCTGATCTCAAGAGGAGGTTTGTAGAGCAAGGGATTCAGGCTGGGTCAGAGGGAGTGGTACACTTCTAAGCCACCTATCTGAATCTGACACAGGTAGGAAGCCTCTGAGTCCTCAAAATCTTCTGTTCATTCAAGACCTACTAGAAAATAAGCTGGTCCTCTCCATGTGAGGGGGAAAACTGGTGTGGAATATAGCTGGTGATGTCCTGCTAATATTGAAATGAGGGATTCCCACTCTTTGCTCTGTTGATTCAGTTACCCTGAGTCTGTCTCTAATGGAGGACAGTGTTTGTCTGATGAATAAGACATGATGATGCAGCAAATGACAAACAGCCTCTGTATGGGAAGTAGAATTACTGTGGGGCTGACCGTTACCCTTGCTGGTGAATTTACCCATGCCTATTAGCCTATCCAAAGCAAACTAAGCTGCAGATTTTGGGGCCTTGAGGTTCAAGGTGATCCCTGTTTAACGCAGGGGCATGCTGATAGGGAGGCAGCCTTGACTGTGAGAAGTATTATGCTGCAGAGCCATCTCATGTGGAGGAAAGGCTCTCGGGCTCTGCATGGGCGTGGACACAACCCTGCAAGAGGGAAGAGGCCGGAGGAGACAGGAGGCAACAGCCAGAAATGCTTGGTGTGATCTTTTGTACTGATTGAGTGCAAGTTACTGTTGGGGTGATGCTTGGCCTACAGGTTGGGAAAACAAGTTGCTTGTGCAAGAGGTGATAATTCACAAGGGAAGCTGGGTCTGGACTTCTCTTCCCTAATGCCTTGGTGAAGTCTCTCCTAAAATTATTGAACGGCACCACCTTGTGGGTGCCTGACTGTGATGAGACTTTACCATTTTCTTCCCATGTCTTGACTCTGCTAGACTGCATTCGAATAGTGAGACACGCAAAGGTTGATTTCTTCTCACACTGCTTGTCAAAGGCTTGGCAGTACTCAAAAACTGGTTTTCTGCTGGTTTTCTGCCAGCTGACAGAAACAGGTTTGGGCATTTAGTGGTTGATTTTTATGGCTTAACTGATTTTGCCTTTGCTAGTGGTCTCACTGGAGAGCTGTAAACAGTTTAAATAATTAGAACTTTTTAATTACAGAGGAATTGTAGGGGGAAAACCCTGAACTATACATTAAAGGTTGTCTGTCCTGTACAAAATGTCTTCCTTCTTTCTAAGATGCGAAATTCCTGTGTCAGGCAGTCTGTGCCTGACAAAATGCACTAAACTCCTGAAAGTAAGGTGTAATGGAAGAATTTACCATATGTACTATTGCGTTTGCCTTTAGGAATTACTCTGGCGATGACAAAACACGTCCTTAACTGCAGAGTTTCTGGAAAGCATCAGACATACGTTCATGAAGAGAACAATACGCTGTGTGCAACGAGACCAAGACTTTCCAGAAGGCGTTGGCTGCCTGGTGTATCTTTTATAGAGCAGTAGGATGGATGTTATCATGGATATGCAGGATCCCAGGATACAAAATAGCCAGTGTGACTGTACATGTATGAAGTATCATTTTTTTTTGTCCAAGTGGGATTATCACACATCACAGACAACATAGCAGCTCCGTGAAATCTACCCAAATGAGATTTTGAAGAGGAAAAGAGATGTTGTCCTGAAAAAAAGACATATTGTAGCCTAGACTACATCAAGAAAATGGAACAGAATCTTAGGCAGATTATAGGCAAGGTGAGCACATAAATTCATCCACTTCTATTACCCATGGTGAGAAAAGCAATAATAATATAAATACAAATGGTTAAACTGCCAATTAAATTTTTCAAGCCTGCTTCTCAAACTCAACTTCGGTTTTGGAAAAAGTGTTTTCCTTTTACAGCATTGCCCACCTAGACCTGCAGGCAGAGAGCAACTCTCTGTGTGTTACCAGTAACATCAGTCACGCCTCAGGATCACACCAGCATAGGGGTTGCATGAGCACAGAATAAAAGACAGTCCCATCCCGATGGAAAGCCGATGACACTACGATAGACCAAGGAAAGCATGGGCTATGAAAACAGCTGAAAACAGTGCTTCCTCCAGCCTCAACAATGCAAGAGAGTTTAAAGCAGGGGCCTGGAAGGGAAAAACGAGCCAGTCTTAGAGACATTGATGGAGTTTTCCTCTTCACTGTCCCAGATGTGCCTGTGGGAGAAAATATGAAGATGCTCACTTGGAAATTCGGAAGAGAGATGACAGCAGTGACCTCCCTGGATCAATCAGACACGGATATCAATATCCAACTGTTCAATGGCAGCGTGAGAAGGATGAGGATTTACAGGCTGAAGGGATGAGCAGTGAATGCAATCTCGACAAAAGGGAGCGAGGGAGCCCCTCTAGTGGGAGAATCCGAGAAAGCCAATCGCAGCCGTCAGCTGGGAAAATGATCCCTGCGGCAGTGTTCAGGATGCTTAGAAACTTAATTCAGGATAGTCCCAAGAAATGGACAGTGTGGCATAATTTATATTATGTAAGGCAAAAAAAAAAACCAAAACCCAAACTAAAAAAGGAGGAAAATGTCCAACAATTTCTACCAAAATGACTGCAAGAAAAGTCATTTTTGACTTGATACTTGGGGATGGAGTCAAGCCTGAGCATGTGAGCAGAACATGCTGATCATGCACATGAGAGACTTTAAGTCTGGCAGAAACAGCAGTGTATTTCACACTCTTTTAGCCCAAACTCCAGAATTTGGCATTTATTCACCAAGTACTAGGGAAGGTCATGGAGACACTGATATATTCATACTAAAATATGGGGTCCACCTCTTGTCTGAATCTGAGGTAGAAGGAACAACTTGTAGCATATTAAAAAACAAACCAACAAAAACCAAAACATGGAAAGGGAAGAAACATTGACTGCCTTTGTTATTTGAGAAAATCACTAACTTTGTTTCTACCTCAGTTTCCAATTCGCAAAGTGAGGCATGAAGAGTAATTCTTCACTCTTTATAGAAGAGTCGCGTGACAAAAATCATGAATGCTCTGAAATGCCAACACACTTAAGACAGGCAATCAGATTAGTTTCCGGCCCCGATATACAGTTACACTGATTTTTTACAGTTTGCAGATTGTGTTTAAGTTCTGAGCTGCTGCCAGATAGGACTGTGGACCAGCAGAGCCATGTAGGGGGAGGACGGCTCTGGCTGTGGAGTGGGTTTGCTCTTGACAGTCCCCTTCTGCAGGAGCTGTGGCTGTCAGGAGGACAAGGCCTCTGCCTGATGAAGAGAAGTCTTCGCTTTCATGGAGGAGGAAGATAATGCATATTAACCATCTGTAATAGTTTAACACTTTCGATTTTGTGATGCAGCAACACATTCAATATTTCCACCTATTTATGTAGTGCTTTTAGGGCTGTATTTGACAGGCTTTAATGTAAACATGGCATTGCTGGCACCCAGGCAGCACTTTTTTTGGCATTGCTTTTACAGTGTCTTTACATAGAATGCATTGATGTGTGAATCATGTAAATGCAGATTTTTTGCTTCGAGCAGATGTGACCCCTCAGTCTGAGCCTGAAAACAGTTGGGGTATTACGGGGATTTTAGTTACAAACCTCCAAGACAACAGTTTCAAATCTAGGTTAAAGTTATTTGCCTGTCTCCATGACAGATGGCCTCATTTTGAGAAGGAGTGAGTCCTGACAACCGGAGCTGGCTAGGAGAATGAATTTCTGTTTCACAAAAATGTTTCTATTTTCAGGATATTTTCAGATGCCAGATCAAGATCTGTATCTCTGAATTCAAGTATCATTTAGAGAAGAGCAACATTTCATCTTGCCAATATCAAGACCCTTGGAGATCCCTAGCTGCCATCGGTGTTCAGCCAGGCTGCTGAAAGAACAGAGAGTCACAGCTCTGTTGCCACCTGCCTGACTGAGCAGTGGGGTGTCAGGAGGGAAAGCTGGCTGGAAGCCTTATTCAAGGGGCTGTGTGGTTCCCAGGCACTCTGCTGCTCGGGAAACAAGCCCACACACAAGCCCATGGACTGTCCTTGGGACTTGGCACAGCAAGGTTGTGCTGGGATATCTCTGGGCTCCCCAGCAGCCCTGAAAGTAAAAGAGTCAGAGAGAGGCTATAATAGAAACACCAATTTTTCTTCAGCCTTGCTACGGTCAGACTTCACCAGAGTCTTTTCTGGAGCTCTTCAGAGAAGAACCATTTCCATTAAAATCTTCCAGTCTTCTCACTAAAGACTCCAATACTTTTGAACAAGAAGTCACAGTCTTCAGTGTGCCCATAGCTCACCTGACCTTCAGAAGGTGAGGTGTGTGCACAGCACAGTGCTACCCACACCACCTGAAGCAACAGCTCTGAGGCAGGAGTCCCCACTCATGTCACAGGGTGGCTACTGAAGCGTGTGAAGCCATGTGAGGTGTCTAACGTGGGTGCTAAGTCAGAAGCTTCAGGTTGTTTTCCCTGGCATCCAACTACTTTTGTGAAGTAGGTCCTTCTAGCAGCTCTGTGTAGGTGATTTGGATCTTTAGCCCATCTAGGATGGCACTAAATGTTGCATTTAGGGATGGCAGCCCTATGTCGTTGTCAACATCTCGGCCAGGTGAAGCAAAGAGAGGGCCACCTCAGGTACCTGCTGAGGTTTCACCATCATTCAGGACACCAGGGAGAGGAGCATCCCCCCAGCATAACTCCTGGCCCCTGCAGAGCTGGGATTTTGATTCACTGATTGCAGCTTGGTGCAGAAATGCAAACCTGAGACAAGGAGGAGGGAGAGGGGAGAAACCACGTTCGGTGTGCAATGCCCATGTCAGCTGCGGCATGCACTGCTGAGCGAAGGCGAGCTTGCAGTCCCAGAACCTAGATACAGGCCGGGGCCCTTCATTAGCCTCCAGTATTATTAGGGTGGTACCCAGAGGAATTTTACTGCCACTGGTGCGTTTTTTATTCTGCAAATTATCTCATACTCCATTAAGAAAAGAGGGCCACGCTGATATTTTGGTTTAATTTCCATACCTTGCTGCTGAGATCTTGAACGAGTGTTTGCAAAGGCAGTGTGGCATGAGCCACTCAGAAAAGTGACTGTAAACATAGAATCATAGAATCATAGAACAATTCAGGATGGAAAAGACCCTTGGGATCATTGAGTCCAACCATTGACCCTACACTACAAGTTCACCCCTAAACCATCTCACCCAACACCACATCTAAACGA
>NW_009735853.1:14198-29291 GCF_000703405.1 Apaloderma vittatum | reverse complement strand
AATCGCTCCTCATAAGGTCTGTTCTCCAGGCCCTTCACCAGCTTTGCTGCCCTCCTCTGCACTCACTCCAACACCTCGATATCTCTCTTATACATATGCTTGTGCAGACTTCACTATATAGACAGAAAGAGCTTCTACTTCCTAGGTTTTCACCTGAAAACAACTTTCCTGGTTTCAGCTGACAGAGTTAATTTTCTTCCTAGTAACTAGTACACTGCTGTGCTTTGTTTTTAGTGTGAGAATAATGTTGCTAGTGTTGTGGTTGTTGCTAAGTAGCGTTTATCCTAAGTGAAGGATTTTTCCACTTCCTGTGCTCTGCCAGTGAGCAGGTGCACAAGAGGCTGTGAGGGAGCGTGGGCAGAAGAGCTGACCTGAACTAGCCAAAGGGATATTCCCTACCACACAACATCATGCCCAGTATGGAAACTGAGGAGAGTTGGCTGGGGCAGGCAGATCGCTGTCGAGATATTGGTCAGAGGGTGGTGAGAAATTGCATTGTGCATCTCTTTTCTTTGGGTTTGTTTATCCATCTTTTTGTTATATTCCTTATCTTCATAATCATTATTATAATTATATTTTACTTTGTTGTAGTTATGAAGCTGTTTTTATCTCAACTTGTGACTTTTGAGCTTTTTTTCTGATTCTCCTCCTCATCCCACTGGGAGGGGAGAGGAATGAGTGAGTGGCAATGTAGTGCTCAGTTGCTGGTTGTGGTTAAAGCCCAACCACAGCAAAAAAAGGAAACAAAAGAAAGCCAACATCCGGCTGACACCTATATTGAATATTTAGGCCAGCCTTTGAAATTCCAGTGAACACCTGAAAGTTGAGCTGATTTCTTTAAGCCTCTTGCCTTGGTTACTTTGTAGTAAAAGTTCTTTCTGTTATCACCAGTTATCAACTTTGTTGCAAAGATATAGTTTTGCTCGTGGTGGGCAGAAGATTCTTTTTAAACAGACTATTGGAGTGATTAACTTAAATCCTGCAGTATGCTGAAGAATGCAACATCCTTTGGGGCATTACTGATCAATATTTCAGTATGTTTAATAAGGCACAAACAGAATTTATTTTTGTGTTCTAAATCAACTAGATATATGAGCCAGAGGCTTCAGGCAGTGAAAGGTTAGCTTTGACTGTGAAGATCTTTACATTCTCCTTTAGTGTTCAGTTCAACAGCTGTTAGCTGAGATCTTGCTAAAGGCTGTTAGGCACTAACAGCTGTTTCAAGTTTTCTAATATTTACTGTATTTTTGTATTGTCAGGCAGCTCAGAGGTGTTGAGGACGATATTTTCATGGGTGCTGATGTGTAAGCACTGAGGCAGCTCCCTCAAAAATTCATGGTCCAAGCAAACATCGCACCTGGATGGATGTAATGGGAAACCACCGTGTCCAAAGCATTTCTGAAGCATCAAAATGCTTCTCCTTTAAGCAGCCTTAAGGAATTCCCTGCTTTCAGTTTGCTAGTAATCCATCCACTACTGAGTGAATTCTCACTGGCCAACTTCACATTTACATTAAACCGTAAAGAAGAAGAAAATGGATGGCCAGCTGCAGGTTAGCAGGCTCCAAAGTTATTATACGTGGTGGTGGAAGGAATTTGTCACTGGTTGAGTCATCGTAAGTGCCATATTCAGAGAATCCACTATTCCAAAACAATTCTTTGAGCAAAGCATTAGAAATAATAACATCTAGAAGAATCTTACTTGGATAAATACAATTTTCAGGTATTTCTGAAGTTCTTATTGTTGGTGAGACTGTGCACTTAGCCCAGGTTAAAAGCTCATTGTGGAAAAACTCACTGGAAACTGCAGAGAATTTAGTGGCAAGTGGCTATCTTTGGCTCTGGATAAAGAATATTGTGTATGAGACAATGAAATACAGGGCTGGGAACTGGCACTCTCATCGACTGAGTTAACTTTGAAGTCTCTCTCAGACTCTGAGGCCTCAGAAGACTGCTAAGGCTTTCCTAACAATTTTCTAATAATACTAAGGCTGAAGATGATTGTCTTCAGTAACCTCCAGCAGTTAATTATGGGATTATAACTTGGAGACTGTGGGGTTTAACAAAGCCTCTCACAACCTGCATTTTCCCATTGTAATGGATTCAATAAAAACAATTTAAAAAATATGTTCATCCCTTTTTGGACCATGAGTTTTGTCAAAAGATGCAATGAAACTGATACATTCTGCAAAGCATCTCGGTCTCAGCGCTGCCATTTCCCACACAAAAATACACAAATGTTAATTTTCTGGCAAGCTCTTGTTCACCATACCAATACAGCACTAGAACTACTACGAAAGTTCAGAGAAATTTATTATCATTGTATTGGGAATCACAAAGCTATAGTTTTTTATTTATTTGCTATTCTACATGGTGGTAGGACCTTGGCTTCTTGGTTTTAGCACAGTGTCAGCTGCTCCATACAGGCAGAAAAAAGGCCTTAATATTTACAGAAAAAAAATCTTACTTTGGAGACTGTAAAGCATTTAGTCTCACTGATACTGTGTAGCACTGAATTCCTGAGGTTAATTATGGGTTGTGTAAAAAAGCATTGCTTTTGATTAGTTTTGGAAACTAAATGTATTCATGCCTTTCTGCATGCTTTCTCGGGTTTTGTCAGTCTTGACATTTACACAGAGGTATGGTAAAACAGGGCACAGATACCCGTAATCATCACGAGAAACAAAAACCTCGAACAATGTAAGGCTGTCTCACAATCTCAGCCATTCACCGGAAAAATAGCATCTGGTTCAATGTATCTGTAGGCACAGACTGTCTGCAAGGGGTTTTTGTTCTTTAAACAGAGCTCAGCTGACAGGTTACTTTCTGGAAGAGGCATGGTAATCTGTCTATTTATGTACCGCCTTTGAGAGATGTAGTCTCAAATTAGGACAGAAGTTGGGAACTGAAACAAATGGGCTCGTGGAAACAGGAGGCACTAGGATTTTTGGCATGCAGACTCTGTGCAATCAGGTCTCAAAAGCATCTTCAAAAAGTTGAATAAAGTGAGCTTTGTTTTCATAGCTGATTAAACTAAGCTGACATCGTCCAGACACGCATGTACTATTTGATCTAACCTATATTTGAAGAGATGTATGACATTTAGGGGGAGCTAGAAACATCTTTATCCTTCCTTTGGAGTTATTCCAATGTTTACTGAATGCTTGCCTTTGGAAATGGGCAATCCCTCCCCAGGACTTGGCAAAAGAAAAGCATTTGATTCATGATGAGAGGGATTCTGCCCTGATGAGCCTCCAGCACCCAACAGTTCCCAGGCTCTGGCAACCCCACCAGCTGCTCACAGGCAGTTTCCCTGAAAATAGAGAGTTTAATAAACCAAATAGCTTATTTGGGCCCTGGATCCTGTGTCCCCATTCAGAGCACAGGCAGAAGGATGATGCAAGTTGCACCTTTGTGTCTTCTTCAGCACTCTGAGAAATTTCACTCTTCAGTTCTGCCACCTCACTTGGGTCCTCCTCCTGACCCATCTCCTGGCTCAGCTCACTCTTGTCCTAAGTCCAGCCCAGCCTGGGACCTCAGCACTCATCTCCTTTGCTCGAGCTTGTTCAGACCTGCCTCCTGCAGCTGACGCTTAAGAGGGGAATCGCTTTGGGAAAGACTCAATAGTCCTACATCCCTCATCTGAAGGTAAAGGAGGTTGTAGCTCAGAGTCAGGGCTGCAGCTGGGATTATGCTGTAGGTCTCTGCCTTTCAGGTTCCATAGTGACAACCAGATGGGATTCATCATGCCTTTGTAGCTAGCCAGTGCTGTGCCGTTACAGACATGGAGGTTATGTGTGCCAGAGGAGATAAGAGTGGCTCCAGAAAAAATCCATTCAGCTTTCACCTGGGGTAGAGATAGAGACCTGCCACGTATTTTATAACCTCTGTTCCCTAAAGCAAGAAGACGGGTTAAAGGAACAAATACTCATAGTAGCTCAAGAAATGCTGTTAAAAATTTCTGATAATTGCTGTGAAGGACCAGAGTTCAGAACTTCTCTAACTCCATGACACTTCATGCTTTGCTATCTGCATCTCTTTCTTTCCCAGACATGGGGGAAATTGCACAAAGTCTTAGCACTAGGTGACCACAATGTTACAATGCCTGGGATTTTGCTTAAGTATCATGTAGAAAACAGAGGAAAACTCTGCAGATGCACCTAAGTAGTCTCTGTAAATTACCCTGTGAAGCTGAAGACACAGAAGATTCTGTGTCAAGATCTGTCTTCAGTCTGACACCTTCCTTCTTGCGCAGTTGTGGACATGCTCTCATATTTGTAGCAGGCTCCTCTTCACCATAAGTGCATTGCAAGGAAGCTCATCATCTGGCATTGCTCTCACGGGGCTCATTTGGCATTGATCTATGCTCTCGGTGGCCACCAAGCTGTGTTGCTGCTTCTAAAAGGCTTGCCCCCTGTCAGGATCCACGTATGCTGGAAGCATCTCCTACGTCAAGGGCTCTCTCTATACTCCAGTGCTTAAAAGTGGATAAAGGAACAGGCAAAGGGATCCTCAGCCCCCTTGATGTGTGTATTTTCTGCACATGCTGGCTATGGTAGAGCTCAGACTCATTACACTTGGGAAGAGAAGCACTAGGTGAAACTCAGACACAACAACAGGCTAATCCCTTTGCAGGCTGGATAAACAAGAATCTGCAGGTAAAAACACAGTGTTGCCCGGGCTCCCCTACCTCTTGTGAGTGAGTGCTCCAGGTCTTGGCACAACATGCAGGTGAGCATCTGAATGCAGCAGTATGAACAGGACATATGTCTGGATTACAGTGGTGCTCAAATGGCAGCATCGACACAGTCTGAACATCCTCCATTTGTCTCTAGATGACTCCCCCTTACATAGATTGCATCTGACTGTTAACATTTTAGGTAGTTATCTTTCACTTCCAAACTTCTGCAGGTAAATAGCCATCTGGGGATTGTTCTGCATACAGTACACCAGGTGGTCTCATCACATGTACTTCAAATGCTTTCTAAATTAGTGACTCTCTGCTTATTTTCATTTCCAGCCTCCAGCCATACTGTCGAAGATTGTTTCATTCACCGTTTGAATTCTACAAGCAGAAGTGAAATACTCTGCAATACAGGACAGGTCAGAATGCAGGTTCTTCCACCATCTCAGAGCCTTGTGTAGTCAGCTGGATGAATTAGAGCTATAAGAGAAACCCTTCCTGCTGTGTAAAACCAGCCTTGGAGGTGCAGCAGGACTCTGCTCAAGGGTGCAAACTCATTGTAGAGCACACTCCAAGCTGCACTGCACAGTCTGGGCTGTACATGGAATGCAGGACAGAGCCAGCATTGCTAGAGGAAGAGTTATCATCCATCACCTACAGATGAGCTTTTCTTTCTCGAGGGAAAGAAAAAGACCAGCAGACAGGATACTGAAAAATAGCATGCCTCTGAATCTCTGAGATCAGGTTTCTGTAAGTCCTGTTTTGTGCTCGGGCACCTGATACCTGGCAATTGCTTTATTTCTTTGTGTGTCCTGGCGGGATCATCCTGTGGCCTTCCTATGCATGGAAGGGAAGCAGAAAGGGAGCAAGGAACATCTCACTGGAGTTTTTGAGAGATGTAGGATGCTGGAGACAGTCCCAATCTTCAACAAAGGCTTTTGTTTTTCTGTTTCCCAAGCAAATTCTTCCTTGAAGTTTTTCACAAGTGTGCCCAGGCTAAAATGTGGCAGCAAGGAGCTGAGCTCAGCTCAAATTAGTTCCTAGACTGCTGGGGCCTGTGGCACGCCTGCTTTTCTCATAAAGTAAGGAAATGCATCATTCCCATCAGCCAGTGAAATGACAACAGTGAAAGACCCACTCCCAGCCAAACAAGTGTTTTATCCTCAGTCCTAGTGACTGAAATCTGTTTGTTGTTTTACCTCTTTCCAGAAGGTATCTTCATCCGTTCTTGGCCTCACGGTGCTCCTCGCTTCTCCTTGTGTCTTTATACAGGGTGGCAGGTGGAAGAAATCACAGAGAAAGGATGATAAGCCTGACCCATGTTCTCAGTAGTGTGCAGCACACAAAGCCTTTCTGCTTTGGTTTATTCCAGAAACAGGATCTATTGAAACCCTCTGTCCCTGCAGCACAGTATGGCCATTGCTGGTAACAAGCTGAAGGATTTGTACTGAGTTTGCAAAGGCTCAGGACAGGTTTGTCAGGCTTGCTTTGCCTGGACTTTTACTGACCTGCCTGATGCTTTCTTTAAATTTGTTTCAGCTGCAGGAACATTTCTTTTTTCCTTTTGACCAGGCCTCTATGGTTGTTTTGCTTTACTTTGATTACCAGTGCATGGTACAACCATAGTTTTATACAGATAGCAGGAACAGGTGCATCATGAGGTATTCACAACTCCAACTTAATATGCTGGAGTTAACAGAGGTAATCACAGGCCTGGTGTGACAGAAGGGGTCTTGAGAAGTGAAGGCACGGGCCGTGGTGCAGAGAAGCACAGGCATGGGATGGTAGGAGATTGGGCACAGGCTGAAGACCTCACAGCTTCAAACAACTCATCTGTGGTCCATTAGAAAAATGCAGGTATGGAGGTGGACAAAAATGGTTTTAGGGATAGTGAAGAGGACAAAGAAATAATATCTTATGTGTATATAATCAACACGTCTATTAAATTTGGATGTAAAATGATGTTTCAGTCCAATGAAGAAAAACCAAGGTATTAAAAGCATGTTAACAATCATCAAACTGACCCAGGAAATTCATCACCATCAGCTTCACATTCCTCCCACTGAAAGACTCCAGATGGTGACCATTTCCTGTAACACCACCACAAGAATGAAACCACCAGATTTAGGAATCAAGTGGGCAAGGTCAGGGGGAGCATAACACCAGGAATAGGGGTAGAAGCTAAGAAGTGTATGCATAACTAGTATTAGTATTAGTATCAGTATCAGTATTTATTAGTATTAGTATTAATATTAGTGTTAGTACGGTTACAACTACTATCGAAACGTTTTCTTCATAGGAGTATTATTTCTTTTTTTCTGTAATAATTAGGCTTGGACTAATAATGATTTTTTAATTAAAGTGCTAAGATTTCAGTTCTGCTAACAAAATATTCCTGTCCTTATATATAAGGTACATTTCCCTTTTGCCTAGAAACAATATTTTAAGCGTAACACTGTAAGAAAATTTCTGAATAACTCAGAAACACACCATATTTCTCACAGGCTCACAATAATCAGGTCACTTTATGAGCTGAAATCACCATCAAAATGTGAAAAATGCATCTGCCTGGGAGAGCCTAAAGAGCCTCTTGGTCTCAGCTGAAATGGTAAATGGCATCTGGAGTAAAATCAATTTTTTTTAATTTTTTTTTTAGTTTGACCCTTCAAAATCATTCGTACTCCCTTGAATGCTCTCTCCATGAGTCAAAACTGATTCTGCTCACCTTTTAGACTGCACTTTGGCCAAGAGGGAAGCCACAACAAATAACCTTATGAGACAGGATATATTATTTTTAGCCTTAGATCAAAATTCAACTAATGCTTGATCCAGTGGAGTCAGTGGAAACCTCCCTGTGCACTTCAGGAGGCTTTGGATCTGGTCCTGAGCATGCATGTGGTTTATTATGACCAGGGGTACAAGACGTAATAAATACTATGTGCAAATGACTATGTAGCAGCATTTCGATGCATAACCACAGTAATGGTGGGCAAAAACTGGACATGTACTTGTTTATTCCAACCGTATGAAAACTGGCCCTAAAATGAAATGTGTGGGCAATGAACTTGAACCACCAGAACTTGGGAGGATGTGTTGGATCTAGAGCCAGATTTGCGAGTGGCTTTGGTTTTCTCTTTGGATGAACCCAGCCTCATTTGGAGATGTTCAGATTTGATACCTGAATACTCTCTTTTTTTGAATATACCAAATATACATTTGTGTTCTTGATGAATCAAAAAAGAATTCTTGATCTGCTGTATTTTCCATTTTCCTATCAAGATGATGAGATACCATCTTACTGAAATCTGTTGATTTATAAGATGCATGAAAGCCCTCCTTCTTTAAATACAAGTTACCATGAAGGGTGCTTACTTCATTTCTTTTCTGTGAATTTAATTTTGGTTGGATCCTTCTGCCTCGGCCAACATGTACTAACTACCCCCTCAAGCCTGTAGGCCTCAGCCCTCTGTGTTTTACCAGGCCATCGCATGAGTCTGGCTGCTTAGTCTCACTTGCCCCCATTGCAACTGGCTCTGACCTCAGTCCTGGAGCACGACATCTGAGAAATGCTTAGATCAAAGCTCTCCATCTGCCAATGGGCTTTTGGCCATTACCCTTTTGTTTAAGTACTCGCTGTGCAACAGGGAGGCACTTCAGATATTTCCTTGCTAAACAAAGGCAGGCGTTTAAACCCAGCAATATGCTTTATGGCTCTGCGCATAGTCCCTGCACATACCATTCCACTCTTTCTCTGCAGAGATTAATGCTGGGATCTTAAACATCGTGAGTGCCATCTAGACAATCCATTAGCATCAGTGTCTCCTAAGTGGCCAGCCATACCATTATTTATAAAATAGGGATCCTTTCCTAATGCTATGGCTACCAATCCCTTGATTTCCTGAGCATATAATGGTGTGCATTATCAGCTGTGGAGCATTTTACACTGCTACATATTTTTTACTATTTCATGAGCTGCCTGCATGTTGGTGACATATAAAAAATAGGCGAATATTGCTACAGCACTTTCTGCAATGCATGAGCTGATCTGGTTAGACACGAAATGTAGACAGAAATCCGCCTCACCTCTCGAGCTAATTTTAGTCTCTCCCTCTCTTCTCTCTCACTGTGTGTGTATAAAATCACTCGCAGTCTGACAGCGTTCCAGTAACCTGTGCCACGCGCGGAGTGGGATGTACTTACTAACCATCTGCTTGCATGGCATGGGTTAACTGAGCCTGTGGGATTGTGCTTACCTAAACAAAACCACTGCAGAGAGGGGAAAAACAATGAATGGGTGGAGTTGATCAGCCCATGCATTCCAGCTAGTGCAGTCCAGGCAGCAACGACAGCCTGAAGGTTGCAGCAGCATCGGGATCTGCATTCCAAGTGCACAGATCTTACAGTCTGGAGTGATTTTGCGTGGAGCTGCTCTTTATTTGCTGAGCCATGGCCAGTAACCAGGCCAGCCTGCAGGACGATCAGAGCAGGCACTGCAAGTTCTTATCCTATATGTTCTACCAGGCTGTGAGAGATCACAAGCCCGTGTGGATGCTGGAAGACATGAGAACTATGGAGTATTTTTATTGGGAGGAAAATGCCAGCTTAAGAACCTACTCACCTGCAGAAGCCCTCCTCTATGCAGTGGTGCATAACCACCTGCCTTACGCTCAGTATCTGCTGTCTCATTTTCCAGAGGAGGCTCTCAAGGTGCCCGGGGAGCACTTCTGCTATTGCCCGTCCTCTGCTCCTCACTTGGCCATGGCGGTCACATATGACAGGAGAGATATCTTGGGGCTGATCATCAAGATGGCACACAAGCTCCCCAGCTTGAACTCCTACATCAACAGGACTGGCTGCTTTCACCTGGAAGATGGGAAAACCCCCCTGCACCTTGCCTGCGAACTGCTGAGGTCAGAGACGGTCCTCATCCTCCTCGGGAATGGAGCTTCTCCCAGGATAGAGGACAGCAAAGGGCTTACCCCGCTGGACATCATCCTGGAGCAGATGTGGGACTCCAAAGTCAATGTGGCATCGAAGAAGCTCTGCCTCGACTACCTCTTGCTCTTCATGCCCAACCCACGGTTTAAGATGCGGAAAGTTCTGCAGGAGCATCCGGACCACTGGACAGCTTTGCTGGGGGAAGACAAATTCAACAGCCTGGTGGGGAACGCACCTGCTTCTTTATATCTGCAAGCTATGCAAACTATTCTCAAGACTCTTCCCCCCTCCCACTTCCCTAAAAGCATCCAGGAACTACCTATACCTCAGGCACTAAAGCCCTTACCGTCCTATGGCAAAAAGCTACCGACAAAAAACGTGGTAAATGTTTTTCCTTGACTTTATTCACCCATTCTTGGATTTTCAAAGGCAACTTACAGGAGCTGGTCATTCACCACCCTCTGCATTTTAGTGTGATTTTTGTACTTAACCTATTAGGCTATGCTGGAAAATTCGGTATTTTGTGACAAGATTTTAAATGTCTTTTCTAATTGATTGCAGGCACAGCACTTTTAAAGGCAAAAGCCTTCCTTGTTTTCTGTTTTGTTGTGCATGTGAAGGGTTAACTGTAGTCGAGACTGTCTTACATTTGGTTTCTTAGCTGTCAGCTGGTATCACTGTATCTGAATTCCCAATACCATAACTGTATCCTTTGTAACTACTTGGGTAAAAAGAGCCAAGTGCCCAGTGGGGTTTTCAAATGGTGTAACTATGCGACTGCGTTCTGCTTGAGCGGATAAAAATACCATCCCGTACTAACAGGGTTCAAAAGTCAGGTTTGCTTTCAAGTAATGATCTAGCATCATCCAGTAATAACCAAAAAGTCCACGGCTGTTGCTGCAGGGTAGCTGATTTTACTGAGTTACTTTACATCAGGTCACAGCACAGAGGGTGTGAGTTCAGATAGGGGGCAGTGAGTGTAGATTCGTGGTGGGAGGGATAGGGACCAGTGGAACAGCTAATGGAACGCCTCCTGTCTCACCTGGGAGTGAGGGGGTTAAAGGCAATCGCAGCCCTGATGCCTTTACAGACTTGTGCACTGGGGAAGGAACCATTTTCCCTGCTGTTCAGTGAAAAAATGGAAATCAGAGCGGGGCCAGTGGAAGCCTTGTCCTTCATAAGTGACATTATTTCTCCTTGACTTGTGTTTTAGGGCTGAACGTATCTCCACAAGAGATGTAGCTCGCTAACTTGATTTCCCGGTGGCCCTCAGAGCCACCAGCACTTGCTAGTCGACCTGAGTGTGGCAAACCCACACAATGCCAAATGATATGGGGAAAGGGATCTGATAAGGCTGCAGATGCCTCAGACAGCCCTGGCACCACGTATGTATAGGGATTAGGAAATCTTGTGGAAGCAGGATGGCCTTGTCTCTAGCACATCTTTCAAAGAGATAGGGCAATCGCACGTGTTAATGAGGATTACAGAAAACAGTGAAATGCCCTGATCCCCTACCTGACATTCTGCACATTCCTGACATTCTCTGTCTCTCTCTCTCTCTGTCTCTGTCTCTATCTCTGTCTCTCTCTGTCTCTGTCTCTGTCTCTGTCTCTGTCTCTGTCTCTGTCTCTGTCTCTGTCTCTCTCTCTCCCCCTTTTCCTCGCTAAGTAATGCAAGGCCTATCATACTGTTTATTTAGTTTCATGCTTAATTTTTTTTCTTGTGATGGTTAAGTGTAATATTGTCTGTCATAAAATTGTGTTTAGATGTCCTTCGTTATTCCTCATTATTAAGTTGTTGTAGTTCATTGCTTCTTTAGCCTCTTCCTGGATTTTTTATGTTGTCTGCCCTATCGTGCTTTTAAATTAGAATCAATTGTCGTGAGTCCGATCTGTACGTTGTGATAAATTAATAAATGTTTGTGTATGGGCCTTGAGACTTGTCTCACTGCTGTCCACGCCATTGGTGTATTATGAATCTAAAATTCACTTGTCCCCCTCTCCTGGGTGGGACGTGACATCTTTTTGGTGTAGTCGGCAGGATAAAGCCTCGATGTTGGAAGGTCCAAAGGGATTCTCTATCTGATTAATTTGGACGGGGAGGATTGGGAAGTAACCTCTCAGCTATACACCGGGAGAGGTTCAAGCAGTTGCAATCCGTAGTTGTTGGTGCATGACTGTTACCTGATTTTGTGTGTTTGAGGGATACCAATTCTCTACCTGATAAAGGCAGACGGGGAGAACAGAAAGTGACTTCTCAGCTATGCACTGGGAGAAGTTCGAGCAAGCCATGACGGCCCGGGAAATGTCGGTGCTTGGCTGCTCCCCTATCCTTGAGAAATTGAAGGAGTATAAGGCATGTCCTACTCCACTAGGAATGACCTGGGCTCACGACAATTGACATAACCCTGAGATAGTAGCAGATCGAATAACCACCCTTATAAAAGAGCAGAGGTGGCCATTGCACAAAGGGAAAGCTCTGGTGTGTGCTGTATTGGGAGCTGCACTGATAGTGGCACAAAAGGAAAGGCATTTAATGATGCAAGCTGAAGGTGAAACAATTAAGTCTTTGCAGAACCAATTAACAGAGGAGCATGGTAAAAATGAGACCTTACAAAAACAGCTCGAGACCTCACAAAACCAGTTGACTGCTGAACATAACACTAATCAGCGGCTTCATGCTGCCCTATCGGATGCATTTGACAGAGAGAAAATCTTATGGTCTGAATTGGAGGACAACGAGCAAGAATCTTGCAATCATATAGATCCTGACTCAAACCTGAGTAGTGAACCAGGATATTCAAGTTTGGCAAAACGTGCTGAAAAGCAAGCATCTGATTTTTAACCTCTATATCTGCTCAAAGAATTGGAAACTAGTCGAGAAATTTTTTACCCTGAAACTGAAAGGGAACAGGTAATTCTGAGACTGCTAATTAAAACAGAGACCACTGATAACCAAGGTGGGGGAGCTCTGCAAGTTACCATTCGTACAGTACCATATTTGGCAACCGAATTGGCAAAAATCCAGGAAAAATACACTAGATGAGCTCAAGAAACAGAGACTATGTCTGGAGGGTATCAATGACTGGTGGAGATCGAATTTTGTTATCAGAAGAGGAGGCACAGGCATATTGGGGGCCTGGAATATTTTTAACCACTGACGACCTGAGAGAACCATGGTCTTTAACCCAACATGCTGCTTATTGGGCTGGTGGGTTAGATCCCATGGAACGGGGTGACTCCATATGTATTGAGACCCCAACTATAAATAATTTGACAGTGAGTGTACAAAAGACTACTGGCGTCCAGCTGATGCAGGACAGACGTTTAGTGACTCAGCGACCCTCCCCAATGCTATTAAATCTAACCCTAACAGAATGACTCCCCTAATCTGGGGCCTGCCTGATTCTTTAAAACTATATGCAATTCAACTGCAGGACCACTTGTGAGATGCACTGGCCTTGAGAGGGGGGAGATAGAATCAGCAAGCTGGAGCTATGACCTGGGGGAGGTGACACAAGAGTTAATTAATTATGGCCCAAGGATGGGACTTGTAGGAGGATCAGTTAAACCTAAAGCAATGCCTGCAGTGGAACAAAATGAAGGCCACCCCTTTTTTTAAGAGGAACCTATTATGGGTTGAAGGGACTGGAAGGGGAATTCCACGTGATTTGATGGATGGCCTGCCCACCATAGTTCTGGAAAAACTTGTTCGACAATGGAAGGGTCAGAAAAGCTTTCCTGAGGCAGAGCCACACTCTGGGGGCAAGGGTGAGATAGCTGGGGCAACAAGGTCTCTGATACCTACTGCCCCCAGGGGAAGAGTTGATTGATCTTGTTTCAAGAAATGCCATCCCTTTTAAATGACCCTGGAGATGCACAATGGGTACATTTTGGAAAACGCTAAAGGAGCCATTCTTATTACCTTCCCCCTTGATCCCTTTAAAACCCCAGTTACTTTCATAGTTGACACAGGTGTTCAAATGTTGGCACTTCGCGTAGATGTAGCTAATTGCAATGGTATAATTGCTGATAAAAATCAAATTTGGGTCACAGATGCATTTGGAAATTCACGACCCCAATCTACAGCATGGGTGAAATGTTGGTTACTTGGAGATGAAACTGCAATAGAAACTGTGATGATCCTGGGAAATTTACCAACAAATATTTTAGGACTTGATTTGCTTAAAGGACGTGCCTGTGTAGACTCAAATGGGAAACAGTTGGTATTTGGTCTCCCAACTGTCTCAATGCGCTTGCTACAATCTGCACCCGAGCTGCCACCTTCCAAAGTTGTGCCCTTCCTTGGGGCAGGACGGAAGAAATTTCTCCTGTGATAGCTGAGTTAAAAGACAAAGGGATAGTTATCCCCACCCATTCCCCCTTTAATTCTCCAGTCTGGCTTGTTGGTAAGCCAAATGGCAAATGGTGATTAACCATTGATTACTGGTGTTGGAAGGCAAATATGGGCCCATTAACAGTACCTAACATAGCTAAACTGATTGCAACCATACAGTAGCAAGCTCATCAGATTTTAGAAACCGTTTATGTGAAAGATGTGTTTTTTATGGTTCCCTTGAAGGAAACAGACAGAAGTCGTTTTGCTTTCACCTGAGAGGGGGTGCAATATCCTTTTACACATCTCCCACAGGGATATCATCACTCCTCGACCATTGCTCATTATGCGTTAGCACGTGAAGTGGCTCAAACCACTCTGCAGGAGGGAGCTAAGGTGTACCAATATATTGATGACATATTGATTGGAGGCTCTGATGTTACCACAGTGAGACAAACCCAGACTGAATTAATTACCCATCGGGAAAATTTAGGACTTCAAATTTCAGAGGAGAAAATACAGCTGCCTTCTTCTGAAATAAAGTTTTGGGGTATCTGGTGGAAGGAAGGCACAGTGTGTATTCCCTCCGAAACCTTAACTACTCTTGATCAGGTAAAAATGCCTGAAAATAAAAAAGAACTACAACATGCTTTGGGTCTGTTGGCGTTTTGAAGAAAACACATCCCTGATTTCTCTATTATAGCTCGCCCCTTGTATGATTTAACACGCAAAAGGGCAACCTGGTGCGGGACTTCTGTCCATGAGGAAGCTTTAAATCTTTTAGTCTTTGAGGCTAGAGTTTATCAGGCTCTAGGACCCGTACACCCTACAGATCCACTCCACATAGAGTGGGGTTTCGCAGTTCATGGGCTGTCCTTACACATGTGGCAGCATGGACTAGAGGGTCCGACTCACCCAATAAGTTTTTATTCACGCAGCTTCAAAGATGCGGAAAAAAAGATACTCAGTTTGGGAGAAAGGTCTTTTTGTGGTTAGTCTAGCTTTATAAGAAGCTGAAAAAACCACAATGACAACAATCAATCATTCTAAGGGGACCTTGTAAGGTTTTAAAAGCGGTACTGAGTGGAACACCTCCTGCCCGTGGGCGTTGCCCAGCAAGAAACTGTAAGGAAATGG
>NW_009735853.1:0-14167 GCF_000703405.1 Apaloderma vittatum | reverse complement strand
AGGGATTTGGAAAATTGGAACTTCCCTGCCACACACATCAAATAGAGGAGGGTGCAGCCAAAGTACTCCAAATACAAGATCCTTCTTCTGATCACCCAGATAAGGAACCTCCTCCCTCTTATATAAAACCTGCCTCCCCATTTGAAACACATTTAAAAATCTGTGGTTCACAGATACAACCTCTAAAAGAGAGGGAAAAGTATGGAAATACCAAGCAGTAGCCATGCATGTTGATTCAGGTGATCAAATCATGACAGAAGGGGAAGGGAGTGCTCAAGCAGGGGAAGTGATAGCTGTCTGGAACATAATAAACAAAGAAGCTAAGAACACAGAACCAATATTTATTTATACAGATGCATATGCAGTATTTAAAGGATGTACTGAGTGGCTCCCCTTCTGGGAACAAAATCAATGGCATGTTAATCGTGTACCTGTGTGGCAAAAAGAAAAATGGGAACAAATCTTAAAAACTATTAGAAAAGGTACTTTCTCAGTGGGATGGGTAGCCACACACCAAAAGGGAAATTATCCTGCCCACCTTTTGAATAATCAAGTGGATGCACTTACTCGCCTAGCTACCATGGCAGCAGAAGCTGAGGAAGAAAAGTGGGAACATTTGTTAGAATGGTTACATGTGAAACATGGCCATTCAGGAGTAAAAGACCTTTTCAAAGAAGCCGGTGGTAGGGGCTGGCCTGTCACTTGGGAATTGTGTAACACACTCATCTCTGCTTACAGCCAATGCCGTATCCGACCAGAAAATCACCCCTTGCGAGGACCTCCTCTCCATGTACAGGAAGGGTCTTTGGGAAACCTGGCAAATTGACCACATAGGTCCCTTTAAGAAGTCAAATGGAAAGCAGCATGTTCTTGTCGGGGTGGAGGTTGTGTCGGGACCTATTCAGGCTGAAGCTGTTACAAGAGCAACAGGAGATAACATTGTGAATGGACTGAAGCTTTGGTTTAGTTATTTGCCAAAACCTTGATCAATCCAATCAGATAACGGCAGCCACTTCACAGCTAAAGCAGTCCAGGAATGGGCAAAGAATGAGGGAATACAATGGGTATTCTACACCCGCTACTATCCTCAAGCTAATCGGATAGTAGAAAGAACTAATGGGCTTTTAACACATGTCACTAAACCACATGATTCCAGGTGGTCCACCCGACTCTCTGATGCTGTGAGGGAAGTGAACAGCCCCTGGGAAGTAAATGGCTGTCCTCTGACTCACTGCGTTCTGCCCTAAACCCCCCTCTATTGTACCTGGCCTGTGAAAAGACAAAGGCTCAGTCAACTTGCTCCACTATCCTGGACAACCTGTTTTAGTGAACCTGCCCACCGTAAGATGAGTGCCCTTAACCCTGAAAACACCGACTAATGCAAATGCATGGGTTGCCGCTGATGCCCATGGAAAGGAACACCGAAGCAGTACTAGATGGATTGTGCCATCTTTTTAAAATCATGTCTTTATTTCTTTTTTTGATATGTCTCACAGGTCTTTATAGAAGCTTTTATGAACCATATGTTGTGCATAGAGATAATTTGTATTATCTATTGCATAGCGTTCTTGGTTGTCTTTTATTATCTGTGTAATTCTTCTTTGTTGTTTTTGTGTACCTCAACAGCATACAATGTTTTGGAAGACCCTTTTCCTTGTCTTCACCATCCTTGGTGAAGGAAGAGGAAATGAGCCTCCAAATCTTGCCTGGGAATTGTTTCAGGGATTTGTGTGCCTCTGGAACCATACCTACCGAGGAGTGTGTGTCTCAATTTCAAAATCATCAGAAGAAGGTATTGAGTTTTCCATAGTCAATCTTGACCTCTCCAGGTTACTTGAAAACAAATTATATGCAACCATCAATAACTGTACTTCTGATTGTACTTGGGGCATAGTAAAAGTTCCATTTGAGAAAAAGGCTTTTGATGGGGACTGGACTGTAAATGAGGAAGCATTTTATCAAATTCCCCCAGCACATTGGACTGATATCTGGAATAAAATATGTAAAAGATGGAATGTGAGTGATCCAGTACCTCTCACATTCAAGCCCCCTTTCAAAATGTCATTTTCTCCTTGTCCTAAAGAGCTAATGGAAATACACAATGCATCAGGTCACAGTTGGGACCTCACCCACTGTAGGGATCCCTCTAGGATACCCTGTACCCAAGTCCCTTTTTGGCCTCCGCCTCCAGAAACGAAACCTTTTGAACACCCCAATACGGTCAAATGGTCTCCTACATGGTGTATACAAATCCCAAATCGCCCAAGCCAAAAATATGATAAAACTGATAGAACCAGATATGAGTGGGCCTGGTCTGTCAAACATATGATGTATGGGGACTATGACCCTGACCGTCCCATTGATGAAAAGTATGTAGAAACTCCTGTCTAACAGTACTCCCAGTTAATGAACTGCACTACAATCCTAGATTGCACCACAGGTGCAGGTGATGCACGGAAAAGACTCTATAACTCGAGAAGTTATAAAGTAGGTATGTTTTAATAAGCGCGCTGGTGCACGTGGGATATCTCCTCAAAGACATGCACACCCGACAAATGCAGTTACCCCAGTTAAATGCAGTAAGAGTTACATATGTATTAGATGACTATACATATTCATAAACTATCCCGAACAGGCGTTCCGCTCCGGTGGTCGTGGCCGGGGGTCTTCTTCATAATCAGCTCTTTGTCTGTTCCCGGATGGTCTTATCAGATATCCCTTCCTGTCAGTGCCTTCCTCGATTGCCTTCGTTCCTTCAGGGGCTGGCAATGGGCGATTCTCCCTTATCTTGCATATCTTAGGCCTCTGGATGGCTGTGTTCCCTGCCGCTCCTTCTTTCACAACTTTGCTGGGTGTGTCGCCTCGCCCTTCTCAAGGCTCAGGCACAAACATTTGTTAGTTATCACAACACATAGGTCGGGCTCATGGACAATCGACTCCAATTCAAAAGCACGGTAAGGCAGGCAACACAACAGAAGTCCAGGAAATGGCTGAATAAGCAATGCACTATAACAACTTAATAACAAGGAATAGTAAAGGACATATAAATGCAATATTAAAACTGTTTTCCCTTGCATCACAGGAGAGCCCACCGAAACACGGTATATCTCTGAACTCCAAACCTTTATACGAGGTATGTGTACTTGCTGGGGATATCCTGCTCAGGGTTTCTGAAATAGAGACGATAGGTGTAATGGGACAGGGCTATCAGAAAGAACTGCAATTAGATGTGGCATTCCCACAAGTCATGGTCCAGGACATCGAAAGCTGTGAGACGGGCGCCTACAGGGTTTTTGGGTACCCAAAGACGATAATTATAAGGGTCATACAGCGTGGTACCCCACCCCAAGAGGAGCGGTATGGGGTTGTTCAAATGGAAAATTATATTCCCTTCTTAATAGAAGCCAACATGCTGGATTGCAGTGTGGGATAGGCATTCCTACAATGTGTCCTTCTAAGGTATTCCATTTTACAATGCCTCCCCAAAATAGAAAGCACTGAGAAAGTGATGGTCCTCAGGAATGACCTAATTGGCCAGTACATGGTGTTCAAACACCTGATTATTATTCATGGGGCATGAAATTATCCTTAATGATAGAAAATATATTTGCTCCATCATTGACCCTTAGAAGACAATAGTTTGTTTTAGAGAACCTAACCTGGCAAGTACACATCTTGAGAAACTGGACCCATTATGCTTTTAGGGAAATTAATGTGCAGTTCCAGCAGGTGTCTAAAATGACTCTACAAAATAGATGGGCTCTGGATATGTTGCTATTAAAATCAAAAGAGCAGGGAGTATGTGGGATGCTAAATCTCACCTATGGAGAATGCTGCCTCACCATCCACAATGAAATTACCACTATAGAAGAGGCACAAAAGAAGATGAAAGAAGTCGCCAACAAGACCGGAGAACTTTTCCAGGCAATGCAGCCGAAAGATTGGTTCAACGGTTGGAACCCTGGACCCTGGTTCCCCTCCCTCCTGCAATCACTGAGACTCATGGGGTGGGGAAGTTGGCTTGTAAATATTGGTATTACAATTGTAACTTTATTTTTGGCAGTAATGATAGCCCTTGCAATAGCCGATGTATGATTTCTAGGCTTCTATCTTCTCTTTCTCCCTCTATCCACTATGTCCAGATCACCACTTTAGAGGAAGACCCAAGTACTGAATTTTGCATCACACAGGCTGTTTGAGTCACGAGGTGGTGTGGCAAACCCGACACAATGCCAAATGATATGGGGAAAGGGATGTGATAAGGCTGCAGATGCCTCAAACAGCCCTGGCACCAAATATGTATAGGGATTAGGAAATCTTGTGGAAGCAGGATGGCCTTGTCTCTAGCACATCTTTCAAAGAGATGGGGCAATCGCACATGTTAATGAGGATTACTGAAAACAGTGAAATGCCCTGATCCCCTACTTGACATTCTGCAAGTCCTCACGTAGAAAATTGTGTATAAATTGAGGCAAGATAAAGCAAAAAGTAGAAGAAAAAGAACAAAAGAAGAAAGAAGACAACGATGGATGCATCCTGAACTCTAGCCTTTTCCTGGATTTTGTTATATTGTCTGCCCTATTGTGCTTTTAAATTAGTATCAATTGTCATGAGTCTGATCTATATGTTGTGATAAATTAATAAATGTTTGTGTATGGGCCTTGAGACTTGTCTCACCGTTGTCCATGCCGTTGGTGTATTATGAATCTAAAAGTCACTTGTGCCCCTCTCCTGGGTGGGACATGACACCTGAGCTGGGTTATAATGTTCTGTTCAGTTGTCACTCATCAGTTGAAGTATTTTTGCCACCTGGGTCCGGACAGAGGGCCTGGAAAATCCTGGAAAATCTGAAAAGTTCCCATTGGCTCCCCTGCACACTGCAGGCAGGGTGTGTTTGCAGAAAGCAGGACTGGGGCTGCCGCTCTTTCTGGGGAGCTCTGTGCCTCACCACCCAGGCAGAGCCCTGCCTCTCCAAGGTGCTGATCTCAGCATCAGTGGACAAGTGGCAGGGTCCCAACTTTCTTTGGGAGACATTCCTTATTTTGGACCCTAATGTTCTCTGTTTCTAAGCGCAACCCTCTGCTCTGCTGAAGTAGTGTAACCCATTTCTCCAGGTCTGTACTGAAAAGCAGTGAGGAAATCACTCATCTCTTTAAATAAATATGGAGACAAAGGCTGTGGGGCACAAACCCCTTTTAGCAAGGCTCTGGCTAAGAAAGGAAGTGCGTTCAACGGCTCCATGCAAAAATGGCTCGTGTCTCTTCTGGCTAATTCCCTGCCTGTGCTAAGGTGGCTGTGCTGGAGCTGCACGCTTTTTTCCATCAGCACAGGAAGCACTTCCCCTTGGTTTCCTGGTGCGCAGGGTACCTTTCGTGTGCCAGGACACTGGCGATGCCAGCTACTGCCAGTTGGAGATTTCCTGCAGGACTGTGCAATGTGCTGGGCACAGCCAAGTGAAGCAGCCTTTCGGAGTCACTGGGATGCTGCTCCCAGACATCCCTTCCCGTGTGCCAGGGAAGAACTTCGGTGCCAGTGCCACCCGCACTGTGTTGGGTGAGGATGTCAGCTTGCTTGTGAGGTGGAGAAAATGTCAGCCCAGCCCTAAAAGTGGCAAGAAGGCAATGAAGGGGTTAACCCTTCTCCTGAAATCCCTCTACCCTAGTGCTGCGGTGTCCTTCCACCTCTGCCCATGGGGACTTGCATGTCTTTCCCCATCTGCATCTATTCCTCCTCCTTCGATGGGGGAGGATGTGGACCGTTGTGGAGATACTCAGGTTTACTCTCTGGCGAGGGCTTTGGGGAGAGGCTGCTCTCTCAGCAGCCTCTGCGGCAGGCGGAGGCTGTCACAGCCTGGGAAGCAAAAGCAGAGCCTAAGGCAGATTTGCATTATAAGTGGTAGCTGAGCTGCTTCTGCCAAGCCCATCAGGCTCCCCAGCCCCGGCAGCCCCCAGAAACCCCGAGCTGGAGGCAGAGGGCAAAGCAGGTGCTCGCTGACCAAGGCTGATGAGAGCAACTGTGCAAAATGCTGCCCCCCTCCCCCTTCCCGTTGGCACCCCTGGAGTCCGGAGGAGCAGGATTGGGTTTGTCCCCAGCAGCAATGTGGTATCTCATCCGGATGTCGGATGTCGGTGGGCGAGAGGCGGAGGAGACTGGTGATAGATATTATTAGAACAGTAATTAGGGCCCGGGAGCAGAGATCCCAGGGAAGGAGAGAAGGGAAATCATTGACTGTTACTGCATTGGCTTGAAACCAGGAGAGCTGCAGTGCTATAAAAAGTTTCAGGAAAGACAAGAGGGAGGGGAAGGCTGTTCAACTCACAAATCAAAGAAGGCAGGTAGGGATTCTTGGAATTAATGGGACAGCATTCTCTAACAAGGTGGGGGGCCGTAGCCAGAGAACCAGAGCAACCTGCTGGGAGCAAGTGGATCTAAAATGGTGCAGAGATCTTGTGGTGACTGTAATAGTTGAGGATCATTGCAAAGGTGAGGGTTGAAGCACTTCAGGCTTTATGAGTGGATTTGTAGCAGGTGGCAGGATGCTTGTGTGTGTGCATCTGTCCATGTGAGAGGCTACCCTCTATCCACTGGCCCAGAGAGTGGATAAGAGATGAGAGTCTCAGCAACTGCTCAAGAAACTCAGATTCTGGGACATATCTGTGTCTGGTACCACAGCCTGGAAGAAAGCTCCTGGCCCGCTGTTGGCCAACATGCAAAAACTCTGGTGTGCTTGGCCCAGTGTGCAACACACAGCTACCCACATTACAAATATCTCTCCACAGCCCTCTCCTTCCTCCTTTTCGTGACCATTTTAACAAGCGATCAAGCACCTGTTGGCCTGCAGCTGCTGAGCTATCATTGGACATCCATGCACAGTCCCACTGGGCCAGAGCTTAGGGCCATTAGCCTTGTGGGAAAACTCCTTCCATCGCCTGTAGCGATATGAGTGCAGGATGGGGCATCCTTCTGCTGGAATGGAGGAATCTTTTCCCTAAACCTAGTTTGCGTATTTTATCATGACCTGCCTGTTATTCTGAGATCCTATTTGTCTTCCTGCTCAGTATGGTGACATTATATCAGATACGACCAAATTTACCTCAGCCCTGTCTGTGTTGACTTTTTTTTTCTCCATTCTTTCCAGGCCAGGCCATTAGAAAAAGTAAACTCAAAATATTTTCCACACTTTCTGCAACCTGACAGTCCATAATCTTGAAAATTCCCTGTGCTGGCACGACAAATTTGGTAGTAACTTCATTAATCAAAAAGGGTGCTAGGTGCTGTGTAGTGATGTTTACATTTTGCAAATATATATATACACCACGTAAGCGTAGCTAAGATCTGTATTTTTGAACTTGGGGAGAAAGAATAAAAGCAAGAGAGAAAAGCGAGAGAGTGACATCTTTTTTCTCCAGGTTACATCTGTTTAATGTCGATTTTGTAAGGGTTTGAGTTGTGTGTGTATGTGTGTGGCTTCAGTTTCTGTGAGTGACTTGGAGCGTGTGTGTAACCGTGTGGGTGCGTGTGTGCACACGCATGTCCGTGTCTCTGTCTGCCCTCTGCTGGTAAAACACGTAACTCAGCACTTACCTGCTCCAGTGTTTATACACCTCAGTGACCGATGCCTCAAGAAAGCAGCCTTTTTATGGGATAGGTGTGTGTCTCAAGCTCTGTGCTGCTAAGAGGTAAGGACATTTCTTCTTCTGTTGTAAAGAGGCAGCAGCTTTGCTCTTGAAATGGGTGTTTTACCTCTGAACACCAAGCACAAGGGCTTCTGCTTGCCATCAACTGTGATCATTCGGTGAAGGCTTTGGACAGTGGCCATACTTTATTCTCAAACTCATTCTTTATTTTAATTAAAATCTATTAAGCATACATATTTGACTTTCTTTTCTTCAGCCTGCCAGCAAAATTCGTCCGCCTATGACTTCCTAACTCTATGCTTCTATCTATTTCTGCAGCACCATTAGCAGGAAGGACAGGCCAGATTCTGACCTCGGTTACTCCTCTTTACACCTGAACTAACACTTTTTAAGTCAATTGCATCACCCCTGATGTTTGTTGGTCTAAAGGAAAACAGAACCTGTTTGCGCACTTTCGTTCTTCAAGCTCCATAACTCTGATTTCAGACTATAAATAAACGGGATGCTTAATCCCTGAAAACATTTTTTACATTTTTCATACTTCAAATGTATATAAATATATATTTTCCGTCTCTCTAACACTGATGGGCATTTCCTTGTTCCCAGTTCCCTTGGGATTTTTGGAATCAGCATGACAGTGACAGATACTGTTGTTCAATGATTAAGATCAAATGTTGCCATGCCCAAGTACAAATGAATGTTCATCGTATGGTACGACTTTCTTACAAAGCCATACTTTTGTAATTTCTGTTTCTCTTTTTTAGGGGAAAAAAAATCTTCCATATAATTGTGTTTGTACATTACTCGCTGCATGATTATAGATAAAAAGATTGTAATGTGCCGGGAATAAAATATATATACATACCCTGATATAAGTAGATATATTAGCTGTGAAAATCATTTAATCTGATTGTATTACTGTAATAAACTTGCAGTATAAAATTGATGTGTCGTTCCTTAGCCAGTTGGTCAAAACCACCCACCAGTATCTATTCCTTTTGCTTTGCCTCATCTTGGTGTTTGATTATTTCATTCTGACTGCTGAGCCATTACCTCTAAAAACGTGATCTGAGGAAAACAATGTTTTTCTTCACAGGCTTGCCATAGCTGGTTGTGTTGCCAGAGGATGACCCCGAGCGATGAGTCGAGCCCACATTTTACAGATCTGCAGCAAGGTGGCAATGAATCAGATGAAGGGGCTCGACAGGGGTGAATGGTAATTGGTTTTGGAGATTTTAATCTTTTAGGTTTGAGTTCAGCTCACGGTGGCTTATGACAAAGCTGTTTTCAGTGAATGTAATGGCTCTGGCAGTCTGCTTTCACTGTCTGGTTTTGCATACCAGCAACCAGCTCCTTTCCTTCCAAAAGTTTCTCTCTCTATGAAAAGCCCCAGTAAGCCTTTCAGCATGAACGCCAACTTCTATATTCTCAGGTCCTCAGGCAATTGTGTACCTCGCACCCGCTGTGTGTGGCTAACGATCCACTGCCTTCTGTGAGCAAACACAGACCGCCCAGCTGCCCTCCCAAAGTGTTTCAGGTGATGGGTAGCTGGTTTTGATGAGGATGGTGATCACAGGGCTTGGACTCCACTGCCAAATGCACCCACAGATCTCCTCAGTTCACACTATAATCAAAACTATAATCAAAGGAGTTAGTACTTAAGCCTGTGCTTGCATAAGTTATTGGTTTTATGGAAGAATGCAGAGAGGGGAATGGTTTCACTGATCTCACTTAAAGAAGGCAAAGTCTATCTGTCTTGACCTGCTTATACCTGATAGAGGTTAGAGTCAAGGTGATTCATTTTGATCCCAAAGGTGAAATTAAAGACACAAATGGTGTCAGATGTCACAAAAGCAAAACCCTTTATTGACTAACAACCACTGGAGAGCGATAGGAAAGAAAGATATGGAAATGGAAAAGCGAAGCAGTAAAAAGTTCAAGATAGCAAGAAGCATAGCTACCACCATAGATCTAGTGATGTCTCGCAGGTCTGCCTGTTTCGATTCGGTGGGGAAGATCTTTGAAGAATAGCTGTTCACGGTGGCACTATATAGAGTTCCAAGAGCTGCTTTGCCTGCTCTCCTCCTGTTTAGCACATGTGTATGAGGGTCATCAGGAGCGATCTTCCCCCTCGCCAGTGTCACCTCTGTCAGTGGAGCATGCATAGGTGTCCGGAGGGCCCATTTTTGCAGACATAGTATGACTTGACAACTTGAGCACCTTTGAGGTTGCACACCATTGGGCTTTTGTGCTTGCAGGACAGCTACCTTATCACCTTTTGGGTGATATGGTTTAGGGGTGAACTTGTAGTGTAGGGTTAATGGTTGGACTCGATGATCCCAAGGGTCATTTCCAAGCTGAATTGTTCTATGATTCTATGATTCTATGCTGAGGCTGACAATTAGCTCAGCTGAGGGAGCACTGGGCTGATGCATCCCTCAGAGCCAGTCTCATATTGCTATCAGGTATTTCACAACCATAGTTAGTTGTAGCCCACGCACCAGCAGGCAGCAAGACAGGTATTTAAATAGAGAGAGAAATTTAAAGGGTATATTCCTTTGTGTGGGAGGAAACACTTTCAGAAACAGGTGATGCATCGACCAAAATCCTGCCCACAACCTCAGTTGCTTGAAGTGCAACCCCACAGAGTGAGTCAACCCAAACGCAATCGATGGGTTTGGCAAGACCCATACTTGCCCATGTCTGGCTGGCTGGCACAGCAGCCATGCGGCGTTTCACTGCATTGAATTGGGAAATCAATTGTGAATTTTCCAGACTGAGTCCCGGTTCCAGTGCTAGTAAAGCGTGTTTGTGTTTTGCTGCGGGCCCCCTGTGAAGCAGAAGTTTATTGCTAGAGGGAAGGCTTTTGGTGAAATTCCTGAACACATGCAGAAAGAAGGTAGCTGTGCTCTGTACACCAGCTGTGCCAACCCATTCCATCAAACGAGCAGATTCCCGTGAAGAGCTCTGAGGAGGAGGAATGATTTATCACAGAGTTGTCAGCCTCACAAAAGAAAACCTGGGGGAAAAGAATGGAAGAAAATTACTCAGAGAGGCGGTATGGTAAGATCTCTTCTGGGAAGCAGATTCTACAGTTAAATAGAAACAGGGGAAATAGTCTGGAGAATCCCAAACCACAGCACAAGCTATGAGAAGCACAAAGAGCACAGAAACCGCCCTCTGACACTTTCTCCTGGAGCTTTCCTGAGGGGATGGGAATAAGCAACCAAGCAGACGGTATCACTCCTTTCCAAGGTTGCTTTTACCTTCAGCAATAGAAGATCTTTTTCTCTGCTGCAAAATTAAGCAGGGGAGATCTCCAGGAAGGCTGAACCAAGCCTCTCCTCTGTCATGCTGGACATTATGCACACATAAGAAATGCCTCAACTATGTCCTTAGAACAGACTTGGTATGGTTATAACATTGAAGGCTTCTGAGATGGGAAAAGAGGCTGACAAGCATTAGAAAAGGAATCATCCCTAGAGCCACCTGGAAATTGATGTTTATATTCCATACAAAATGTCAATATCATGCTTAAATTCTGATTTAGAATGAAAATTCAAAATAGCAAAGATTGGTGTAGACACCATTTTACAAAGAAGAAAACTGATCTAGACCTATAAAAGTATCACTAAAACAATAGCAAAGTGTTGATAATGTTGTAATATTTTGCTTTTTATTTTTAATATTTTATCATACTTTGCAATGTTAAAGTCTGGCCACTTTCTGCAGCACATTCCCTTCTTACTCCCTCAGTACCCACCGCTGTTGGTCTGGGGATGTTCAAGGGTACACCCTTGCCTAGTCCTTTAGTATTAGTCTGCTGGTGTCCCATGTTTGTTGAAATGTTTTTGAGCCTGTTGATACAGTGACATCCACAGCACCTCACGCCAATGAGTTCCGTTGATTTGCACTTTTTTGCCCATTCAGTTCAGTGAGGTCCTTCAGGCGCCTTTTGCTTTCCGTGTGGTGTTTGCAGGCTTGAGGAAGTCCAGTACCACTGCGAACACTGAGATTTCATTGTTCACTCCTTTCTCCAGCCATTGGTTATATACTAAACAAAACTGGTTCTAGCACTGATCCCTGGGGGACCTCACGGCTGGCTCTTCTCCATGCCGACCATTGAATCCCACCCTTCGCTGTGCTGTAACCTGTTGTAATGCTGTGAAATAATTCCTGCCACCTCATGACAGCTTTACTTCTGTAATAAACTTTAGTGTGGAGCCTTGTCAACAGCTTTTTGAAAATCTAAATACATTGTGTTCACTGGATGTCTCCTTTATCCTCTATCTTTTTAAGTCAGGTAAGTCATTTACAAACAGTGCAATTTTTATGAAAGTGCATTTCGTAGTAAAACCTGTTCTGACAGGAGACATCAGAATAAAAAAGCATTGGCCACCAAAATGACCTAAAGATCTTTACAAAGATCTGCTTACAGAAGTATCTCCCCCAGCATGGAAGTGTTGCCCCATGTGGGCTGGAAGTCAGCAAAGTAGCTCAACACCTTACTGTAGTACTTCCTTGTCCAGTTGTCCTTTCCATTAAAGACATGAAAATCTAGAATTTAGGCTTGTAGAATATAACTGTACATATACAAACCTGAAATCCTTATTCTGCATGTATCTGTCTCTGGTACTGGGACAAGTACAGGTTGGACTGCCTCTTCTGCTTCTATCTCTCTTCACTGACCTCATCCCAAAACTTTCTGAAGAGCATTATTGTGTTATGTGTACATGATACCTAACATAATTAGGGCCAGTTAATGAAAGAAGTACTCTTAGGTCCTCTATCAATGAGGTAATGCCCGTCCCCCTAGAGTAAGTCCCATCACAGTTGTCTTGAGATTGCAGGGAAAATCTTGTAAAAGTCTCTTCTGATTTTGAGACTTTGGCTGGAGCTCAAAATGAGCAACTGTGGGACAAAAATGTCTGTTCTTCTGCCTGAAAGGTGTTAGGCAGTGACACTGTAAGCAGTCTTTTTTTCTGAGTTTACAGATCATAGAGAGATGCTATTTTCAGCTGTGATGCATATATTTTCAGATACTAAACTTCTCACCGATGCAGTTGATTGCTTGATCAAATGTTTTTTATGAGACTCCTTCTGTGGGTGGAACAGAACTTCAGTGATAGCTACAGGTTTTGGCTTCTGTACCAGCCGGCAGAGCCCTGCATGGTGACAGACAGAGATAAAATTACATACCATGCATAATTTGGGATTTAATGAAAGGAAAGCAGAAATTGTAGGAAAAAAGAGATCTGCCTAAATTAAGTTCCTGCTTAAATGTGTGTTTCCTAAGCATTCAGAAATCCACATGCTTATTTAGACCACCTCGCTCAGATTTGGTGAGCTTCAAAAAGGTATAAGGTACAGTAACTAACCCAAATTTGGGATGAAGAAGCCTGAGGGTAGCTGCCCCATTTAATTACCCGGCTCTCCTTTTGCAGAATTAACAGATACTGGAAGCAGATTTGTGCTTTGTGTTCCCTGGAAAACATAAATCAGGTTTTAACAGGTCTCAGTTTTTCCCCAACACACATCATCATCATCATTCAAGTATAAAAACTCAATTAAACGACAAGGTCCAAACCTAGACCTGTCCATGCCCATTCTTACACCCCTTTTGCAGATATTTAGACCTGGGGGAGCCTCTTCCATCATAGCCTGAGCTTTTGCCTTGGGGTGGATGAACACTCAAATTTAAAGCTCTAACAATTACTACACATGATATGCAGCACACAGCATGAAGGTACATGCAGGCATCACGGCTGATGTGAAAGAGGAAGACCTGCACGAGCCTTACTTCTCTTTCCTGCTCTCTCTTTTGCTCTCTGGGTAAAAAGAGGCTGCGTCAAGCAGGAAAGACTCCACGAGTAGCACTGGGGACAAACACCATCCCAGTTCGATGCTGATGCCAGCTTGCCAGGTTTTGGTGTGGTTGCCAAGCCTCCGCGCCACACTTGTCCGTGCAGCTGCTCTGAGATTCAGGGAGGCAACTCCTTGCCTGTAGGGAGATCAGGTCAGACTTTAGATAGGCAGCTGCAGCTTTAGTTTGTGGCAGCTACTGCTTTTATTCTCTGTGTGGATCTTTATACCATCATCAACAAAAATCTAAAACTGTTGCACCTGGGAGAGCTGTGAACGAATATTCTCGCGCCAGCTAAAAGCAAGAAAGGAAAAGAGTATATTTTAAAATTAAAGCCTTGTATTTGAATTTTACACTTCAAATGCTTCGTCTTCTTCTTTTGCTCCTGCAGCATTGCCTGACGGGTCAGGTTTGCCAGCTGCTGCCTGTGACTGCTGCCCACTCCCTGCATTTTTACGTTTCAAACCACCACAGCTTTGACGTGGAACCATCTAGAGCTTTTCTTTTGACTTTCTCCATCCTCGGTACCCCAAAGGCACCATAGGGCTTTTGAACTACAACGCCATCTTTTATCAGAAGGCAAAATAAAGATTGTTAACTCATGAAACGGAGAAAACTCTGATGGGCAAGGCAGAATTAAAAAATCACAGAATCACAGAATCACAGA
>NW_009735852.1:0-17514 GCF_000703405.1 Apaloderma vittatum | reverse complement strand
TATATATCTTTCATAATACATGGCTATGTGAGTAGACAGATAGACCCACTTTTGAAGGCATTATAGAAAAAATCCTGAGTGGCATAAAGTGAGTGAGAAGTATGGCATATTCCTCATGTTAAAGGGGTGGCAAGCAGCTCACTGGAATACTTCTATCAAGTGTTGAAGTTCTGAACAGATATGATGAGAGTAAACAGTAGCTTTGAAGCAAAGTGTTCTCTTAGGGAAAAATATTTCTATTTTTTTACTCTAGTATACATAAAAGCCTTGGCATCACCCCCATTGTATTTTTTTTGTACTTAGTGCTTGATATTTTTGTCAATATTGAATATTTGATCAGGAAATCACTTATAAGTCTACTTGATCTCTAATCATGACACAAAATCCACTGGCCTATGTCCTTAAATGCTTTCATTGAATAGGGACAGAGGTATGCACATATTTCAGTACTTTCCAAAGATGAGACCTTAGTGTTGATCCAAAACCCACTGAAAGCACTTAAAGGCTTTCCAGTGTCCTCGGTTCAACAAACCCAGTATTTAATTCTTGAAAAAATTCTTTCAAAACGTCTTTCTAAGGTTAAAGTCAGAAGCTAAGCTAGTTCACTGAAAATCATTAAATTTTTGGGACCTGGTATGCTTGATCCAGATAACAGCAGTTTAAACAAACATTGTAAAGCAATTTGATAACGAATAAGTAGGAAGATGTACACAGAAAACTAACACCATTGTTTAATCTCAAAACTATGCTAATAAGTAGGGTGATAGACATGAAACTCCAAATAATGGAGCTGTTATTCTAGACCACCAGGCTGTCTCAGGGGACTCATAAGTAGATTTGTCGTGCCATGACTAAATGTAGCTCCAGTCCAGTATTCTCCATAGCCTAAAGTATCTTGTTGTAGTATATTCTCACATTATTCAGACTAAATCACTTTTAAAAGAAAATATCTTTTTTTCCAGTTAGAAAGGAGTCATATGTGTGTGTTAATTGCATATTATTTATTTGCTTGTAAGTAAAATAGAAGAGTGCTCCAGAAACAACCTGTTTGAAAGAAAAACTGAAACTGTCAGTGGAGGAATATTAGTGTTCCTGTTAAAAATGAAACAGATCCTTTCAAGAGAAAAAAAAACCTTGAAAAATGAAAAATCTCATGAACACACACGTATGCACATGTGTTTGTCTGACCTGAAGTCAATTGTAATGCAGAGCATACTCGAAGAATTATCTGAACCCAGTTTAGGTTGAATTCATCTACAGTTACTTGTCACCAACTGGTCACTGTATTTCATTTCCTTTTACAACAGACACACTCTGCTAATAAAAGATCAAATAATTTTGGTTACTGGGTTGAATTTTTCTACAGTACTTGATGTTCCTCTTGAATCAGCTCTCTAAAGGGTCTGTCCCAGTGGTGGTTCTATAAACACAAACAAAAACTGAAAAAGCTGCTCCTAAAGCAGAACTCACAAATGGGATGTTAAGTGATTTTTCACCCCACTTTATCTTGTTTAGACAGTATCCAGTCCTGAAAGCATGTGGTTATGCAGAAGGAAAAAAAAATCTATTTTATGTACTGTGTCCAATTTTCTGCTGGCCTTTTACAGTAGAGAAACATACAATTACACTGCGCTTGAAAAGCACTCAAATGAACTCATATCAGGCTACCACGTGTACCAACTGATGCATTTTTAGATAAATTATGTTAGAATGAAGATAGGCAGGCAGGAGACTGCATTGTGGTTTTATTTCTGATTCCTGGCAGTTAACTTTCCATCTATTTCTTTACATATATTTAAAAGAAATGCAGAGACAAGAAGTCCTAAAGAAACCACACAGGTTTTTAAATAAAGAAAGAAATAAAAATCTGATATTCAGCTTTTATCATACTCTCATACCTGTTATCACAATATCATTTGTGTTGGATAGAAACATGATCTTCCAGTCACTCCTAACCTTTGGTTATTCTACAAACGTGAGCGTGCATGGTCAGTGCCTGGCATAACTTCAAGGTAAGCACAGTGAAAACCCTTGTAACAATGACAAGAGAGCCTAGTCCTAGCAGGTGTCTGCTCAGTGAAGGTTTCACTCTTCCTTTTTTTTAAATTTTAAGGCAATTTTTTCCCCCATTTAATTAACAAGCTCTATATGAAAGCCTTTTTATTATTTGAAAGTCATGCAAGAGTGTGGTCTGATGCAGTTACTATTAGGAACAGCGTTATTCTCCTCTCCATGTCCTAGAGGAAAATGCCTTCCTCTTTTGCTTTTCTCTTCTGGGACCGTTTTCTTATCTGCACTTACTCCCTTGCTTTTCTGTATTAATTCTCCCAAAACTTTCTGCTCAGCCACATGTTCTCCACCCTCTATATTTTCCTTATCCCCTAACCCTCACCATTCTTTGACCATCTTCTTAGTGGCACCACTACTTCTCCTCCTACATGTGCTCGATTCCTTCCTGCCCCTTGCTTTCCTGCCCATTGTCCATGTTTCCCACAGCCTTCATAACTCCTTCTTTCACCTCTATGTCTCCCCAGTCTCCTGACTGCACACTTGGCTTTGTCTCCCCTTCACACCAGGTTCTCTTTGGACACTTCCAGAGGGGTTACTTACCTCATGGTGTAGGAGGGTAGCCGTCTCTCCTAAAAGCAGTCTGGCTCTGATGACATGATGAAATACAAGGCAGCCTGTACATAAAGTTCACTCAAGTAGTGACTCACAGGGGGCCCTAAAGACTGGTTGGAGGGCAACTTTCTTTTGCTCTGGCTGCATTTACCCTGCAATTTCTTCAAATGCAATGTACTTCATTTCATGTGCTAGTCTAGATCCTGACACTACAAAGAGAGAACATTCATTAACGTTCCCAAGATTAGCTCCAAAATTGTTGTGACCTGCTGTAGGCGAACCTGCTCTGGCAGAGGCCTGGACTAGATGATCTTTTGAGGTCCCTTCCTATCCCTAACATTCTGTGATTCTGTGACTCTGTGATATTGTTGTGCCCCAGGTTCACTTTTTATCTGGCCAAAGTAGTGCTTCTTACAGACAATGGGTGGTCTAGAGATTCAGAGGCACAGAGCCAAAGTCCGTACTCAGAATGTGAGCACAATTGCTCAGGTGTTTATTTTATTCATATATACAATCACCTCAACTGCATCTTCACAACAGGTGAAATTCCCATGTGCAAGATAAGAAAGCAGGACTGTAACAACCAAAAATCCACCAGTTACCTGTGTCCTGCTCATTACATATCACACTAACAAAGAGAAACTTCCCTCCACACAAATTGCCTTTGGCTAAAGCAACTTTCTTCATTCTATCTTCATTCTATCGACATAACATCTTTCTTTTTATATCACTGCAAGAAAATCCTGACTAGCAGATGTTGCCAAAAATTTATGTTTCTGAATTACAATCCAATTTACAGCCTACATTTCCAACCAGTAATGTACAGGTGTTACAAATATAGCTCGAAAAGACATAGGGAGTTCTACTGGCTGTTTTTGATGACTTGCAGCCTTAGAAATTATATGAGGAAAGTCTTAAGCATATGGTAACTGTAAGGATCTCTGGCTGTAGTGTCATTTAAATCAAACAACATTCTCATTAGCATCCAGGAAAGAGCTCTGTCCTTTAATGTTCAACAATGCATCACATTGTGTATGGAAAGTTATTATGTCCCAGGTGAAAACGGTTTCTTTCACATATTTGTTTAGCTCAGTGTGCAGCTAAGTATACCAGGGTATATGAGAGTAAAAATGAAAAAAATACAAGTAATAACCACATGTCAAATGACACCAAGATCCTCAAGTTATTTTATCCCATAATGCTCAGTAGCATTAATCATTCCTTAATCCAGTGTTGTAGTGTATTTAAATTCCAAATCTAATGTGTTTGGTCTTATATTTCTGCCATTCCAGAATGCACTGTGGAGTCTTTACTAGCCCAACATAAATAAAGAAAATCTATGCATGGAAGTGGTGATGCTGGACACATAAATTAGATAGATTAGTTCATTGTTTTCTTTGCTTTTTTCCTTCTTCTTTAGATCAATATTGGTTCTAGGTGGCAGGGAAAATTTGCACAGTATTTGAGTCAACACAATAAATTTAACTCAGAGGAATTTGACTGAATTTCTTAGGCCTTTAGAGATATCTGCTTGCAATTTCAGTTGCCACAGAGTAAAAATTGGAACAAAACATGCAAACACTGCGTAGCCCATAATTTAAATTCCTGTAAGTGGAGGACTTTCCAATAAAGTCCAGACACTTGAGAGGTATGGAAACTGCTGTGGCTCAATAAAGTTGATTGAAAGCCCTCATCCCATTCATAAAGTACTCGTCGGGGGAGGGGAGGGGAAAGAGAGAGAGAGAGAGAGAGAGGAAACAAACGAACCAAAAAAAACAACAAGCAAAACCTCCCAAATTAAAGATAATGAAGACTTAACTGTTAGGTCTTCAGATTTAATCTAGTGGAAATTCTCAAGAAGTCTGCAAATCTTATCATACTGCAAAAAACTAAAGACTCTGCTTAAATGCAGTGAATGAAAAATGTACTAAACCAGAGTGGTTGATTGATTTGACTTGTGACTGAAGGCTTCTCTTTTCTGCAATCAATAACATAAACCTTTTCACTTTCTCGCCTCTCCCGCAGCTCCCTAATATTGCCTCTCTGCTGGGTGCTACACTGTTGTGGGAAACGTTGCCTACTGTATTGTTCTGAGATGACTGTTCTCTGGGACCTCGATCCTGCAAATAATTGAGACCGATTTTATTGCCAGGCTGAATGAAATTACTCTTCATGGAATTTATGAAACCTATTTCTTTCAAATTATTTTCGTGATCTGACTCTTAATTTTCCCTTACATTGTTTTCGTGATCTGACTCTTAATTTTCCCTTACATAACATCAGGAATGCTGCACATCAAATTATGACGAAAGGGCTTTATGTTTTATGTTGAGGCACTGAGTCAGATAAGAATGATGAAGAAAAGCTTCCTGGATACAACATCATATAAAAATGCTTAACTGTAGTGAAAAAATTCTAAACCTTTGCAGTGATTTGAGACTTGCCAGCATGGTTATTTATTAATCTGATAGTAGAACAATGCAACTGCTGTGGATTGGAGAGAGAAAGGGAAAGGGAAAGGGAAGGGAAAGGGAAAGGGAAAGGGAAAGGGAAAGGGAAAGGGAAAGGGAAAGGGAAAGGGAAAGGGAAAGGGAAAGGGAAAGGGAAAGGGAAAGGGAAAGGGAAAGGGAAAGGGAAAGGGAAAGGGAAAAGAATTCTAAAACCCTGTTTGCAATTTCCTTTAGAGGAAAAATACTTTATCTTTTTACAGCATTATCTTGACCTGCATAGTTATTCCAATATTTACATGCTGTGAAAACTAAAAAACAATACCCAAAGAAGTTGGTTTTGGAATCCCTGCTTTCAGGGCAAGCTAGAAGAAACAATGTTGTGGCTTTGGTGAAGATGAAATGTCAAGCTGCTGCTAGGTGGAGTTAGAAAATGTAGTGTTCCATTTACTGTATCATCTCACCTCTCAACTTCAGAGAAAGAAACATGCTGTGACACAGTGAACATTTTGATCTTTGAGAACTTTCTTCAAATTTCAGAAAATAACCGTGACCTCTTTGGATCTTTAAACTACAGTCTGGATAAAATGAAATGAACATGGAGTTAAATTTAATTTCTGATCTTTGTCCAGCCAATCTCAACATTTTAACCTTATCTCTGTAGTTGAGACATCTGAAGAAATGTGTCTAGGGAAAGCTCCCAGGTGGTGACTCTGCACTAGCACTTTGTGTGCCCTTTCAGTCATCTGGGTCTCACAGATCAGCTCATAGAATATTGTCTAGAGTAGAGCTTCAATGCAGTTTTCCACATTTGCTTCCTCCATTTCCTTCATGACATCTGCAAGCCTGGAATATTTTTTGTATGAACTCTCCTTCACGCCACACAAGTTGCTCTGCAGAGGAAAAAGCATCACTAAGCTGAGTTTCTAATTTCCATGTATAGTCACTGGTCATGCCTCAGTCTTGACTGGTGCAGATTGCTCATCTTTTAGTAAGTGCTTCTTCAGTGGCAGGTGGCTGCAAAGATTATTTTTAGATTGTTCAGCATTTATTTCCTTCCCTAACCGCTTTCCTGACTTTTCTGGTTATTAGTAATAAATATTACCACTGATATGAGAGATGCCAAAAATAGTTTAGCTACTTAACTTCAGACACAGAAGCTTCTTTGTGTAGGGAGAGGGAGTCTTCTTAGTACAAAGGAAGTAAAAAAATGCTTAATTCATCCCCTACCTCTGGAGCGTAGCACTCTGTTTACATGAGCTGAAATGTGTTTCCAAACTGCATTCACGTAGATGTATCTTCTGCAAGCATTATCTTTTTCCTTCAAGATGGAGTTCCTCTCCTTCTCCTACTATTGCAAACTCTCTTTTGACTTTGGCTGTCTTCATCTCAGTGTCTGTAGTATACAAGAGGTGACCTGTATCTGTATTTTTAGTTTTATGTTTCATTGAACGTTTTGGATGCTTCCAATTAGAAACAGAAAATTAAACAGCTGTGTCTTAGCAGCCTGGAAATGCTGCTCATTGAACTCCCTGAGCAATTCAGAAAACATCTCAGCTGAAGAATGAAATATGGCTTATGTGACTGTGTTGCAACAGTTGGAGGAAAGTACTAATACTAAGAATGGTTTATATTACTTCGCATAACTGGCATCACAACCTTTGTTTAACACTCAGCTAAGATTAGGCATATGAAGAAGGAAGGGAAGAGAGAGGAAAATTTAAGCAAGCTATGTTAAGGCAATCTAAAGGTCAAAATTGTAATATTAAATAAATCTTACATGGTTTTATAAACCTTAATTTATTGTCTATGTGCAACTGACATTTTAGCTTTTGGTTTAATACCAAGCACTTCAAAGTATTCTTGTAGAAGAATAGTTGATAACCCTCTTACACAGTATAATTGGAATTCTGCATGTTAGAACATTTGGTTTCTGAAAGATTTTTGTAAATGTTAATAGCTGTCTTTTAAAATGGTGTGTGAAATGCTATGAAAAGCAAAGGTTTAAATGTCACCATGTCTATAATTTTCATATTGTAAAAACTAAATAAGTTTTTCAGAAGAAAAACCTTAAGGCCTGCTGGAAGTTTGAAGATATAAGCTAGCTCGTTATTAGTTTTTTGAAACTGATATGACAGACACATTTTGTAAAACTGTATGAGTTTTAAGCTAAGATGTATAGTTGAACATTTAACTGTCTGACAGTGTTATTACTGTGAAGTCTTTCTATTTACTGTTATCCATGATCTGAGTATGAATAATTCATAGCAATAAAAGGATTTACCTGGAAAGCCTTCTAGAGTCTCATTAGAAGTATTCTCCTCTTATGGACCCACAGGCACTCAGACTACTCAGATCTACTCACATTTGCCTTGTTCAAGCATTATGATTTTCACCTACTAACAGAGGTCTCTGGTACGTGAGCAGGACAACTTGCATTACTTTTTGTGAGAGAGTTGTACCTAACATGAATAGAAAACACAGATTTTTTTAAGGCAAAGTGTTGCAGAGTTTTCAATTCAATTGGATGAAATATGAAGCCATGAAGTTTGGGTTACTGAAACTATTAGAAAATACAGGCTTTCCTAGTCTAACTTCTACATTCTTTGTTAATAACATCAATAGCACAGAAATGACCATGCCACAGAAAAGAAGGAATGATAATCCATAACTTCTTTATTTTACTGTATTTAAATATGTTTTAAGAATAAAGAGGTAGCTCAAGACAGCCATAATGTCAGGACTTCTTAGTTACCAAAGGTTTCAGCTTACCATACAGCCTGCCTAAATCAAAACGACAATGGCATTTAGGAAAGAAAAAAAACAAACAACAACAATAAAAAACCATTGTGAAGAGTAGGTAACATAAACGGAAAGCATGCCAAGAATGCCTTGTCCTCACATGTGGCTTTAATGAAGCCAAAACAGTCTTTTCCTCATGTACTGTAATAATAAGGATTTCCTTTAAGCAGAACAAGATAAGATAATCTTCGTGAGCTAAAGGAAAGTACTCTTTCAAGTCGCATTGCAAAGTCTGTGATCCCTCATTCCCTAAGCTGATTTCCTTAAGCAGTAAACTTATTTACAAGGCTTTTATTAATAGTGCATCAAAAGTTTCCGTAACTTTGACACTCACATCTCCATGCAGAAAACAAAAACAAACAAAAAAAATCCCCACCCCAAAAATAATTAAAAATCCCCAATGTTCCTCCTCCCAAAAAAACAAGAACAAAAAACTAAAGAGGGCAGAGAGCTCATTCTACAGAAATCAGCTACTGTGAAGGGGCCAGGAGTCAGTCTGTCAGAAGAGACTCTGACAACCTGTAGTTATACATTTTTTTGTAGCAGAAAAACTCCTGTAGATTGAGTTGTTGGAAGCTGCAAAGTATCTCCAAATCAGAAAAGAGGACGTGAAATGTTGCAGTGATTTTTATCATACTGTGTGGATCTCAGATCTGAGAAGTTTAGAGGGGAAAGAGAGAGAAGAGGAAGAGGAGGAGAGCGTCAACCTATGTGTAGAGGGTGCCATCATACATGGATGGACAAAAAAAGATGTTCTGCAAGACTGAAATTAGGAGTGATAAAACTGAGAGCTTATGTTGGAAGAATGGGTCTACTGACATTCTTGTTCATGGTTTCTTACTGCTCATTGCCATGTTGCTTCTATGCAACAGGAGGGTCTGGATCTATTCTGGTGGAGGGGATATGCTGTTATTCTCCTAGAAATTAGTAAAAGTAATACATGGAGGAAAGAGATTATAATTTTTCAAAGTATCATGTACCTTGTGTTGGTTGCTTGAAAGAAATGAAACTCAAACAGAAACTAAAGAATGGCTATCTTAGTCTGTATTTTATAAAAGCTGTTGTACAGTCAACAAGAAAATACAGAAAGTTTTGTTTTTCCATTAAAGAGTGTTTAGGGCATTACGACTCTTAGTTATTAGATGGGGGTTTCGTAATATTGTTTAAAGGGACTTAAGGTATATTTTTTTTTTAATTTATAGATATTTAGTTGACCTATTCTGTACTAATGTAATCATTCTAGTAATGTACAGCATATGAAGATATTTCACATCTTGAAAGCCAAGCCACTGACTTTGTGTAATAATCCATTTTCTCCTTTAAGAACAGTGGTTTAAAAAAAAAAATAAATAAATGTAACAGCACCATAAAAGACAGCTGCTAGCACCGAGTTTCTTACCCACAGTAACACAGTAACTTTCACCACCTGTAGAGTCCATCAGGCTAATAGGAGCATGCAATAAATGTTAGCTAAAGTATCTTATGTTAGAAAATGACATTTGTTCACTTCACTTCCTGGATGATGCATAATTTTATGATGACATTTCTCATTCTTCATATTTTCTTCTTTTTTTTCCAAATTCCATCTTTTCAGTCAAAGGAAATCATCAGCTGACCTTGAAATCTGCACTGCCATTTTTCTGGCAGAGAAAGAAGCTCTCTTTTCTCATTTGCAAAAATGAATAACAATTTGATCATTCTTAAAACTTCTAAAAGGTTAATTATGCTCTCTCCATGAGCACTGAATAAAAACCTGCTTTATCTCTGCCCAAATGAAACCCACAGGGCTCTCATTCCCCCTAACTCTGCCTGGAGACGAAATCCTGCAAGTTGTCAATTAACTCCTATCAGCTCATAGATCTGTGTGAGCTGCAGATGATTTTCTCATCTGAAAACTATGACAGCTCTCATTTGCCAGAGCTGTTAGGTGACTTTAAAAAATTCACAGCAGGAAAGTGTCATCTGGCTTTGCGCTTGGTGAAGAGAAAAAACAAGAGCGAGAAACAGAGAGGTAGAAAGGTCCTGGGTTAGAGAGAGTTCAGTTCTAGCTCTAAGATTTCTGTCTGGCTGCAAAACCTCACTTGAACTCAAATTGCATGTTTCAAATAATAATAGAAACCAAACATGGCCGTGTACCACAGAGACATTTCTTTGAGCTTGTTGGTTTGGTTTTGCTTTTTTTTTAAAAAAAATATTGCTGCATAATAACAACCAGCTACAGAGGAGATGATCCTGGCAAACTACAGAATTAGAACAGAAACCTCAACGTGAAATATTTAGCCTGCTGATATTACATCCTGTTTTTAAAATGGCTTTTTAATTTGGAAGTCAGAATAGCAATCTTCAAGGGAAAGACTGAGAGCCTGTAAGAGTCTTATTTCACTCACCTTGCAAGACAAATAGCACTGTTTCTAAATGAAACAAGAGGAAGTAAAAAATTGCACTGAGCATTTGCTGATCACTATATTCCTGACCCCTCATTTTATTTTTATACTCTAGCATCAACTCCAGCAGAATTAGCTGCAACAGCCTGCAACAAAGCCACAAGGCACTGATGGCTCTGCATGTGTTATAAGCTGGAGTTACAGTAATTAATTTTAGGTCTATGCTAAACTGATAGCATGTACCTGAGACTCAGGAATCTGAGTTCTGCTCTTGGCCCAGCTTCGACTGTTGGAAAACTGTTCATTCGCCCTGTGTGATGTTACTGGGTCAGCTCTAAACATCAGTGTCTACTTTTCTAGGCAACAGGCAGGTATACGTCAGCATTCACTGCTAGGCAGTAACATCGCTCAATTTTCAACAGAAAAAAAACAATTAAAATTATGAATGTCTACTAAAAAGAAAAAGATTAATCAGTCTATTGCATTCTTAACTTCTATACATTTAAAATGTAAGCTCTTTGGGACAGGTGTAATGAGATCTTACCTTGTGGTAAGATCTCATTATCCATGTTCACTCAACAGGAGACAATAGTAAAAGCATTACTCTTTATATGAGAGAACATAATTTGAGAGCTAATTAAAAAAAATAGCCTTCATGTAGCTTGGTATTTATACAATTTGAGTTGCCATAATATTCTTCCTTTTCTTTCTCTTTTTTTTCCTCATGTTTTGTGATTTGCCAAAGTCTCAGCAAGCAAATCATTTTCATTATAGTCAGTTGACCGAGCTCAGGACAGGACAGGATGAGTGTTTTACAGTAAGTCTCTGAGTTACTTTTGCTATGAAAGCACTACAAAAGTCCCATTGTTTTCACATAAGTCAGAATTTCACATCAGTGTTATTAATATTAATAAGTGACAGATTCCTGGACAACCTACAACTTTTGAAAATCAGACTCTACTAGTTAATAGAAGAAAGGAAACAATATTTAAATAAAGGTGAGCTAAAAGTTTGTATTGTAAGTAATTTTTGAAAACACACATGTCCTTGCAAAGCCATCTGATAGTGTGACACTCATTTTTAGGAAGTTATGTGGTTCCAATTTAGCTTTACAGTTCATCTTAAAAATTGTTAGTATAACTGCTCTGATTTTTCAGTTATCTGGAAAAATATCATGGGGGGTTTTTCAACAGATTTCTGAAAACATTTCTTAAATAATTCTGAAACACAAGGCTCTAATGTGGTGTATTGAAACATTTGCATGAGGCTTTATCTCCTTTTCATTAAGCAGCAGAGCAAAATAGCTATTGTGGACTATAGGTTGTTTATATGGCAATATTCTTCAACTTCTTTTAAAAGATCTAATGAAGGCTGAAATTCACAATGGCTTAATTATGTTTTAAATGCATCAAAAAGCTTTAATGAAAAGTTTTAATCATCTTAATTATGCTATCAATATTACCTAACACAGGGAGAAATAGAAAACCTACTAGGCAGTAAGTAATTTGAATGTCTAAAATAGATGTGAAACATTCAAGTATTATCTGATTTCATTTACAGGTTCTAACAAGTAACCTTAGAAATTATCATCTTAAGATTCCCTACAATGGCACATAGGAAGAATTACTTTCTTAGGAAGAATTTCTTTACTGAAAAAGTTGTCAGGCATTGGAACAGGCTGCCCAGGGGGGTGGTTGAGTCACCATCCCTGGAGGGGTTTTAGAGATGACTAGATGTTGTTGTGAGGGACAGGGTTTGGTGATGTTGATAGGGCTAGGACAAATGTTGGACTGGATGATCTCAAAGGTCTCTTCTAAATGAAACTGTTCTATGATTCTATGAATCTTCTATACTCTGCCCTTTTGAAACTCCACCCGAAGTGCTGTATCTGGCTCTGGGGACCCCAATATAAAAGGAACATGGATCCACTCAAAAGCATCCAGAGGAGTGGTGCGAAGATGACCAGAGGGCTGGAACACATCTCCTAAGGCAGCAGACTGAGAGAGTTGGGGTTGTTCAACCTGCAGAAGAAAAGACTCCAGGGAGAGCTTACAGCAGCCTTCCAGTACCTGAAGGAGGCTACAGGAAAGCTGGGGAGGGACTCTTGATCAGGGAGTATAGTGATAGGACCAGAGGTGATGGCTTTAAACTGAAAGAGAGCAGATTTGGGTTAGATATTAGGAAGAAATTCTTTCCTGTTGTGGGTGGTGAGACACTGGAACAGGTTGCCCAGGGAAGTTATGGATGCCCCCTCCTTGGAAATGTTGAAGGTCAGGTTGGATGAGGCTTTGAGCAATCTGGTCTAGTGAGAAGTGTCCCTACCCATGGCAAAGGAGTTGGAACTAGATGATCTTTAATGTCCCTTCCAACACAAACCATTCTATGATTCAGATATTTTTGTATTTTCAGAAAAAGTCCTGGACAACAGAACTGAGAGCACAGTGTCACTGAACAATGTAGCAGTATAAGAATAAGTATCCAGAAAGTCTGAGATGCAAAACCTCTGAGCTCATACTAAACTATTAGGTACTTTTATTTGTCCACACACTAATCTGTGCATGAGATTATTCCTGCTTTTACTGTGCTACTTTGCTGAAGGCCTGATCTTTTCCTTCCTAGTTTTTGGTCATCACTTTTTTATGTTCCTTTCTATGTTTCTCCAGCCACAGTGTATTTGTTCCTGGTTACTTTCTTAGTGGTGAGAATTGTTTATTCTCCATCCAGAACAATCAAACTTCAGAAAGATCAGTAACACAATGATTAGTTTGAAAACTAATGTCACTCACCAAAGTGACAAGAAAAAACAGAATAATATGGAAAAATCTTCAAGTACTTCAATGAATTAAGAGTTGCACATTGCTGGCTCATGGTCATCCTGCTGTCCACCAGGACCCCCAGGTCCCTTTACCCTACGTTGGCTGGCTAAATGTCCAAATGGCTCATGGGAAATCCAACAGGACAGTTTGTGATGTGGGTGAAGCTGTGACCTTTAAGAGAAGGCCTGACCTCCACCAATTGTTTTAAATGTCAAAAGGAAATCAAGCATGCGGGGAACGTGAGGGAGCTATTTTTGCACGGAAACTAATATTCGTTGCTAACTTACACACATCTAACAGTTTTCCTCCTTACAGAGGAACCAGTGACACCCCGGAGCTCTCCATGTGCTGAGTGTGAGCAGAAAGATGTCAACAGCCCATGTCCAGGAACAGCAACTCTACTCCTGCACTTACTTTGCCACCAGTGTCCCTTCCCTTCTTCCTTTTAGTCATTGGACCTGAAGGTAGATTGAATTGTCATCTCTAGGCACTCCCAGGACATTTCTCCAGTATTAAATGTAGCTGAATTTTTTTTCAAAGAAATTTTGAAAAGTCCTTGCCAGCCAACAATGACATCAACTTACTACTTTCCATGTCCTGTGACATCAACATTTTCATCTGCGTTTGCTTTGTGAGGTAGGGCAGGGTTTGGAAAGAAGGGCTTTTATTCAAAGTTTATTGTAACAGGAGATGCAAGCTCTACACTTGTATTCACCTGCCAGGTGCAAACAGGGACCTCTATATGCAAGTTTCAAATGTTTACAATATTTGCTAGTTCAGTGCTCTTAGCTATGTGCAGCACAAAGCCACCCTTTATGGTGAGTTCAAAAATGCTGGTGTATATTTAGGGTTTTATTTTTACTTTGCGTACCATTTTTAAAATGCAAATTAGGAACAGATGAATCACTAGAACATTTTGGCAAGTCTTAATAAACACAACACTACTAAGATCACTCAAACTTTATGCCAATGACAAATTGTTTTTCCCCATTTTCCATTTCTTTTTGTTTGTTTTCTTTGATTTTGTCCAAAGGCACTTATTTCCAGATGATTATTTCTGTAGTATTTCATGTTTCTAATAAATAGCTAGATTTGTGGAATGTATTAAGGTTTTAATCAGCTTGGTATTTGGATTACATTTCAATCTAGTTCCCATTATAATCAGGATAAAGATTCCCTCTGATTTCAATGAGAGCTAGACCAGACCAGGAGCACTTTATTTTTTAAAGTAATGTTAAGTGCTGCTGTTCACTGACATTGTTTCCCAGACACCAGTGATTGTTCACTGACCCAGATGTGAACTTGTGGGTTTTTTCTGCCTCTGTTTATAGACACCCTTTCTCTGTCGTGCTTATCTACCCTTGTCACAGAGACCTGTTTGACTTGCTGAGAATTTGTGATGGACCAAATTAGAAAGCCTGCAGAAAAATGTTTATAGCTGAGTATGTCAAAATCAGTATTAAAAAAGGCACAAAAATAATATTTACATAGTTCAGAGACCTCTATTTAACTGTTCCTCCTGTGCCATTACTCAGCTGCAGGAAAGTAGATTAGTACTTGGAGGGGGAAAAAAAGCAGCTCACTTAGTAATCCCTAGGCACTGGAATGGAAAGCCATTCTCTACAGCTGAGTATTTCAAACTGACAAGGAAATGCAATAGGTTTCCAAAAATTCAGGGTCTTTTCTAAATGCCTGCCCATACTTGTGAGGAAGGTTCACTCTAGCAAGACTCAGAGCTCCTAGGGAAAAAGGTTCTTTTTTCTTTTTATTTTTTTTATAGTCAATCTGACAAACAGAGCCTATGAAAACCAGAGAGGAAAGAATAAAAAATATACAAAATAGATATTCTTATCTGCAGTCTGCTTCAGATATAATGATCATGATCATAATTAACTATGACTTTTCATAACACAGCATTTTTGGATACAGTTGGGTTCTACAAGAACCATTGTTAACGTGTCACAGCAAAGCTGCAAAATGTTTCAGGCTTACAGTGCTCGTGTTTGCAACAGGATTCAAACATTTAAAAAGTAATGTGTACAATGATCTTAAAGACTTGCTGACTGCAGTAGAGTTATTTTGAATGTGTAAATGAGTGTATGAGTTTTCTTCTCCATTATTCATTGTATGTGTGTTCAGAATAATAAGGACAAATATCCTAGGGCTTTCAGGAAATATTTCAGTTCAGAGACTAAAGAAGCCTTCGCATTTCTTCTGTTTATGTTGTAACTATTTTTAAATTACCTGTGAGCTTTCTAACTCAGTGAAAATTACAGAGAAGTTGGACCTTATTAACAGATAAGTAGTTTTCAGTCCAAACTCAGCAAAAGATGTAAATTTTTTCAGGAATAAGATAACAGATAGGTTAAATTACTTACTCTCCAGTGACAGAGAAAATTATATCAACTTTTAAATCTGTTTTGTTTACAAAAGACTGTAAAATTGATTATCATTGTGATCAAAATTAGAGCATTATCTTGAAGTTTTGAAGGGTTTTCTTCAGTAATGAATATTTTTCCATGATGCAAGAGACCTGAAACAGCCTCAGTGTTGGGGATATTCTACTCCTTCATCACTGCCTCTGGGGTAGCAGTGTAGATCAAATCAGAGAAGAGTTTCCTGGAAAAAATGTGGATGAACATTTAGGGTTTCAATCGCTCTCTCTATCAATCCTTAAACAAGACCAGTGCACATCCACCGCCATTATGCTGCCTGAAACGTACTGAGGACATATTTTTGTGACTGTGCCTTACGCTATTTCTATGAAATGACCACACTGAACTATATTTACTGGACAGATCACAGTGCCGGCTACACACTCTGTTGGTCAGGCAAACCCAAAACTGAAAGACACCTTTCAGGAGTTGGTTTCATGATTAAAAACTCCATCGCCTCCAAACTCGAAAATCTGCCAACAGGCCATTTTGATCGCATTATCTCCCTATGCATCCCACTACACAACAACAAGCAACATGTTGTTCTCTTCAGCATATATGCCCCAACTCTCCAAGCTGACCTTGCAGAAAAGGACAAGTTCTACACAAACCTGCGCCGCCTTACCCAAAAGGTTCCTGCAGATGATAAGATCATAATCCTTGGTGACTTCAACACCAGAGTAGGAAAAAACTCTGAAGCCTGGAAAGGAGTACTAGGCAAGCATGGTGTGGGAAACTGCAATGACAATGGTCGCCTCTTGCTGGAGTTTTGTGCAGAGCAGCAGCTCCCCATCATCAACACTATCTTTCAGCAGAAAGACAGCTTGAAGACAACCTGGATGCATCCTCGATCCAAGCACTCGCACCTCATTGACTATGTCTTAGTGTGCCAGAGCAATATTCACGATATCTGTCATACCTGAGTGATGCCTAGGGCAGAATGTCAAACAGACCACTGCCTTGTGCGACACAAACTTAACCTCCACTTTAAGCCCAAACCTAAGAGGGGTGGCATTCCAAGGAGGAGGCTCCAAGTTAACAATCTTCAAACAGCTACAGTGAGAGACATCTTCCAGGTAAACCTTCAAACTAGACTTGAAGACCATCTCATAGATCCCTCTCCTGAAGCACTTTGGCAACATGTTGAAAATAGCATCCTCCAGTCTTCTGTAGAATCTTTAGGGTTCTCCTCCAAGAAAAACAAAGACTGGTTTGATGAAAATAATGAGATCCAGGAACTGTTGACAAAGAAGAGAAATGCTCACCAAGAACACCTCGCTCAGCAATCTTGCCATGTAAGCAGTAAGCTCCAACAGAAACTTCAAGACATCCAGAACAAGTGGTGGATCAACCTAGCAGAAAAGACTCAACTATGTGCTGATTCGGGTGACCACAGAGGATTCTCTGAGGCCCTGAAAGAAGTGTATGGACCCACACACCACGTTCAAAGCCAGCTGCTAAGTGCAGATGGCCAAATGCTTCTCACAGATAAAGCCCCCAACCTGAATCGATGGTCTGAACATTTCAAGACTCTCTTTGGTGTCAACTGTGTAGTTCAAGGCTCAGCAATTTGGCACATTACCCAACATTCGGCAAAGAAACAAATTGGATATAGCCCCTACTATGAGAGAGACTCTCAAGGCCATACAGCAGCTGAAAACTGGCAAGGCAGCTGGGATTGATGGAATCCTACCTGAAGTCTGGAAGCATGGAGGCCAAGCACTCCATGATAAATTTCACGAGCTCATTGTGAGTTGCTGGGAAAAAGGCGAACTACCACCGGATCTCCGTGATGCAGTCCTCATCACCCTGTACAAGAAGAAAGGAGAAAAATCAGACTGTTCAAATTACTGAGGTATTACTTTGCTCTCTATTGCTGGTAAAATCCTTGCAAGAATACTTTTGAACAGACTAGTACCAGCTACCTCAGAAGAACTTCTACCTGAAAGCCAATGTGGTTGCAGAGCCAATAGGAGTACTACAGACATGGTATTTGTTCTCAGACAGC
>NW_009735851.1:70114-79807 GCF_000703405.1 Apaloderma vittatum | reverse complement strand
CCCCTGCCATTATCTTCTTTTCACCCAAAAAATGTAGAAGAACCTTCTTCTGTGATTGGAATGTCTCAGAAGATCAACTTCCCTTTTTTAAATAAATGTCAACATATAAATACAGGGTACGTGTTGATTTGTTGGTCACAACAGCTAAACAATTGAAATCCTTACTAAAAAAGTAAACACCTAGAACCACTGTTGACAAACTGTCAGTAAAAAGAGAACAACTTCCTCCTTCACGTGTGCAATATAAATGGTAGTACTGAAGTTCTCATTAACATGTAGATTTGGTGCAATTCACGGCACAATCCATATGCTGTGCATTCTGGTTACTTCCTTGCCTACACAAATGACACATGACACTCGAGCACAAATACTTACTTTCACAGGTCCCACGGTATGCAGTTTTGCTTCATAAACCAATAATCTGCTGCCTCAGAAAGAAATAAAAACTATGTTAATGGCAGCCAAAAAGTATAAGTGGATTTAAAGAGAGGATTAGAAAAAGTTATGGACATTAGGCCCATGAGTAGTGTTAACTGCAATGAGTGAAATGCAATCTGCCTCAGCAAGTTCCAGGAAACTGGAAGCTTCTAAGAGGAAAAGAATCATTCCACACCTGTTTTTACATTTTTTCCTTCAGCACTAGAAATTGGAAAGTATTTGATTAAGGATATTGGATTGAATGGACTTTCAAATTGATACATTAGAGATATTTACATATGTTACATATAACCCAGTTTTCAAAGCCCCATAATAAATACTAGATGGCGTAAATCAAAATAAAAGATTCTTTCAACTCACAAAAGGAGTACTATATTGTCGCATGATTCCTCTGGATCCTAATTCTTTCCTGTCAGAAAATGAAGGACTGTCTATAGAAGTCTGCATCAGGACAGCAAGGAAGTTCAAAGGTGTCCCATGTGATTAAAAATCTTTCTAGTTACCTTCCATTGCTATTACTCCAGAGTCCAGAGATGACTTCCATGTTTTCAAGTTTTCCTGTGCAAGGGATACTCAGGAGAGTCTGTCATGCTCATGACTGCTTGCCTATGTAAATTAAAATTTCCCATGTTAATTTCTTTCTTTTCATTTCCTTTGCAATTTTCCTTTGATTTAAATGCAGTAGATTCCCAAATACACATGTACAGGAATCCAACTGAAGTGCTCATGCTCCAACTTGTAGCATTGTAATTTCCCATTCTTTCTTCTAACTAATACGTTCCTGAAACTATCTTACTGATTTATAGTCAGTCTATTTTGTAAAAGTCTGTTTCACTTGAAATGGGAACATCATTAGTGTAAATAAAACAACTATGAATCTTCTGATGTTAAGAGTTTTCTGTGATTGTGCTAAAGATGCTGTGTCAAACCTTTCTTTTTCCCTCATTTTCCAAACTTTTCCTGACTCAGAGTAGACCCCTCCTCCAAATCCAAGACATCACAGGAAAAAGATTCATAACCTTGTCTCCAGGTCCACTTGGTTCAAATACTCCATATAAATATTTATTTATTCACATTAAGGGTACTTAATGAAATCTTTTTTTATGACTTACCTCCTGAATCTGTAGGTAAGTGAGAAGGAGAGGAAATGATATCATGACCTTCTTGACAACATGAACTACAATCCAGGATGTCAGACTTCAGATATAAAGTTTTGCAGGTTATACCACATACTGTCTTTGTTTCTTCAAGGCAGCACTCAGTAATTCAGATCTTCACTTGGCATATCTGCGTGATTTCCTCAGAGAAGGAATGTGATTTCCTCAGAGACTACATTTACCTTTATTCCATATTTGCCTATATTCATGAAGTGAAAATATTTAGGTACATATTCAAAGGAAATAAAATCCATCGTCTCTCCCCAGTAGCCCTTCTCCATCATAGTCTCAAAGGAATTTAAACAAAGTTTCAAAGCAAGAAAAAAATAAGATACACAAAATGTAATACTTAAAGTAATACACAGTCCATTACTCATTTACCTTTCTGAGAGTGGGAAGAAATTACATTTTGAGAGTTAGCCAAAGCAAAGTTGCAGATCTGAATTTTTATTTGAATTGCATTTTAGTTAATAAATAGGTGCTTAGTGGTGGGAATTTAAGATAACCTGGAGCTTCTAATCAACTATGTAGTAATTTGACTGTGCTTAAAAATGAATACAATAGACCTCTATGTGGGCAGTAATCTTGAAGAAAGGTTGTTTGGGTCCGAAATATTATTAACCTGTATTTATAGATTTTTGTAAGTGCACATTATGCTGTTAGGTTTCTGAAAAACTGAGATGAAGGGAATTTGTTCTGTTAAAAATGAATGCATTTTATGAACTAGCTGTTCACGCACTGAAAAAAAGATATTATGCAGCAATTGTCTTCAGAAATTCAGGTCATATGGTCAGCCCCTGAATTAATTACCTGATCAAGACTGATTGAGATGAGATCAAATAATTACTCATTAGCATTTGGCACCACTGTCAGGCTGCATTTTGCATGCTACAGTGTATGCTGCCCTTTTTCATTTTAGTCAGTCCCTTGTTTTTGGGTTACATCACATTGTTCTGCATGACTGGGAAATGAAATTGGAAACAGGAAAAGAGAACTTTGGAGAATAAAGCAGACATGACTTTATAGAAAAAAATGTGCCTTACACAGTTCTGCTTATTGAACGATCAAACAGCCTATGAACTATTTCTATACATTCGCCACATACTGGTCTTGCTGCGAAGCCAATAGGAATTCTGAGCATTATACATTAATTTGTTTAAATGCTTCAAAACTAGTGTTCTGTATTTAAGTGATCCAGTTTGTAACTAGATGAATAGTAAAGTGATATTTCCTCTTACCCTGTAGGCTTGTAACAATTTTTGTCTGAGTAGCTCAGTATTGTGCTTCAGAAGCTGTGCCACCAAGCCCTGCATGGTGCAATGTTTGCATTCTCGGTCATGTGAAAGAGGAACAGACAGCTCTAGCTGCCCCCAGAGCTGTTTACTACACCATACTTCATCTTAGAAGAGTGATACACAGAATCTGCTTCAAGGTCCTGTGCGTTATGTAGAAAACACACTAGATTTAAGCTGTGGTGTTCTCCAAACCTCTGTCCACATAGCTACGCCTAAACTAGTAAATTGAATATACCCAGGATTCCAGTCTCATGGTGAGGCTGAGTGGAGCAGAACAGTTGCAGCCATATTATTCAACTACTTACTCTCCAAAACAGAGTGTCCACACTGGGAATGAGCATAGTGGCACATTAGGCCTTCGTCCTACGATAACTCCAAAACTTCGTTGGAGATTTGTGTTGGAGAATATTGACTGGCATGAGCCGCAAAAATGCCATGGGTTGTTCAAAAACTTAACTATGTAGATACTAAAATTCCAAAACCTGTAAATGTTAGTTGGTCTTAACTCAATAATATAGACCTAACTGTGTTTTCCTACAATAAGGAACCAGAAAATAGAAAGCATAGACTAACTAAATTCACAGGAATAGTTGTCAAATTTTGCCCAAAATTGACTTCCAAAAAAATCCTCTTCATCCGTCAAAACAGCTTTGTAATGATGTTCTGCACTCTATAATCTATCACAGATGCCAAGAAATCACAGCCTCATTACTTATTTAAACTCTGATTTTAAAACATGATTTATTCCTCTCTAAGTTCTAAAAGAAGTTCTAGATGGACTGTACTTATATGTTTATGTTTTCAAAAGAAAATCCTCTAGACCATTAAGTTCTTAAAATATCCCTTGCTTGATTTGAAAGGTGCCATCTGTAGCAATCCACACACATCAGTGCAGCTTGTAGAGGCAGAATCCAGATCATTCAAAATCACTGACATTGTTTCACAGGTTAAATGTTAAAATAGAAGGTTCAGGTTTAGACAAGTTTTGTTAAGAAACCTGGCTGAGTTTCTCCTTTTGGTAACCATCACTGCTGAGGGGGATCCACTGCTAAATTCAGCATTTATTTCAAGACCTTGACCCTGAAATGCACTTCAACATTCCCCACTTAGGGATTCTAGGTGTATTGGGTATGCTGTTTGTTTGATGTGACTCACACTTTTGAAGAAAATTTTCAGTCATCCTCATTTCTTTTTCTTCAGTGAGGGACAATACACTGTGGGACAATATTAGAGGGCACAATCTATATTTGTACTGGAAGAAAATAAGCTAGAAGTGGTACACCAGGATCTCGCTTAATAGCCTCCATCTGGTCAACCTGTGGGCACACTAGAGCTGGTCCAAAGAAACATAGCTTCTGAAATGCGTATCACAAGAACACCAGGTCCCCAGCACCAATTATTTCAACTGTGAGTGTGCTCTGACTTTTGCAACCCTACTTTCTAGCAGGCATAGTCTTTCTTACCCTCTGATAATTTTCTTTTTTTCAGTATGGAAATATGTCTTCTAGTTATTTTAGAATTTGACAAACAGGATAAATAAGTGTCATGTTCTGGAAATTATAAGGCACCTTTCCCAGGTTATCATAAACAGTAGACATCTTTGAGTTTATATATGTACATTTATATATATATATACACATTATATGTATATACATGATATATGCATTGATATATGCATGATATACACATGATATATATATATATAGGATATATATACATGAACAATATAATCCAGCAGACCTGCACATATTAGGGTACATATTACTTGAAGCTTCTTGGTACAATACTCTCTTTGTTTACAAGAATACACAGTACATAAGCACTTCTCTGTCTCTTTTCTCTAGTCAATCTGAAGCCCTGTGGGGCTTGGGACTCCTGCTTTCTGGAAAAAATCATAAGCCTCCACTTAGCTTTCCTCCACAACAAAGTCTTTCTGCATCAGCTTGTCTCCTCTGATCTTGCATATAAATCTGTCTTTCCTACCTTTGCTGTAGATGTCTGCTGATTTACTGCAAAATGCTGCCATGTCTTATGTGTACCCAGGAGCCTCTCACTGTTTATATCCCCCTCAAAGATTTTCGTGGCTTCTGTGGATTTTGGTAGCTTTCTGTTCTTTTGCAACTTTGCAGGCAAACTTTATTTGCAGAGATCTCATATGAAAAGCATATCCAGGGTGCTGTACTGGTCATTATAGACTGCCCAGCACCTTAGCTGACATCATGCTGTCCCCAGCTCTGGGTGGAGTTGACAAGGTAGACTCCTGCAAAGTCTACCTCTGGGTCAGACAAACAGAATTTCAGTGTCTGTGGCCTGGCTGGAGCTACAGAGCTCAAATCTCATTGAAAAACTTCCAGGCTCCAAGTCTTAATTTTGCAGCAAAAAGTCTGGAGGTATTGGAACTTCTCACCTAAACTGGGTTTTGTGAGGGCTTCCAGAAACCCTGCTGGTTTGTTATTTTAATAACAAGCCCAGGAAATTCCAAAGTGGAAGAATACTAATGTAGCACCGATGTCTTTGGGATTGCCTCATCAACTAGAGCTCAGTCATTCTGGCAGCATCCCAGTTAAAGTAGTACAAAAAAAAAATCTATTTAAACTTAACTGATACTAATTAGGGCAAGATGTATTAATAACAGTTTATCAACATAATTTATAGAAAAATAGACTGTGAGTCTTGGTATCAGTTTTCAGTGAGATTAGAAGTTTGACACATGAAGTTAGATAAATGAATGTAACACACTTAGTTTTTTAAAATATTTCATAGATTTTGAGTAAAAAAACCTTGCTAAAAATGGTGATACGTAAGTTGGTTAACTAATATTTACCACAAAGTAATTAGCAATAATAAGCCATCATGAAATTAAGAAGCTTTTATAATACACATGCACCTGGTTGCAGGCTTCATGCTTTTCACCACTTTCTTCAGTAGCCCATATCATTTACTTTTCTTCTTACGAACTATGAGTCTGGTCCAGAAACATATGCTGAGTTAAAGAGCATGAGGAATCTCATCCGATCAAATTGGATTCCCAATGATAGGCTAAAGGACATAAAATTTAAACTGCTTACATGCCTAGAAGTAAATGCATGATGAAGAGTTTTGCAGAACAGGGGGCCTGCACACTTTTATCTTGAAGCATTTGTATATGCATGCCATGAGCAAAATATTCTGACTAATCATGTTATTCTCTGGTAATATATTACAGACTTACTGTTAGCTGAATATCTCTCTCCACTTCATAAGTCTCCTGGGAAACTGAGATGAAGTTAGTCTTTTATCATTATCTCAAGTTTATCTTTCCAAATGCTTTTATTACAGTGGTTTTGGAAGCAAGCATATTAAGGCAGAGACACTACAGAACTGTTGTGCAAAATAGTGTTGTCAGATATCATGTAAGTGAATTTAGGTCTTATCACAAATATCTGAGAGATGATTTAGGACTAAATAAAAAGAAGTAAATCTGTTCTTGAGCCTTAAGGCACCTTTCAATAATAATAGTAATAAATCAGAATGATAGCCTAAACCAGCCACTGATTTTTCCTCTTAATCAAATAAGATCAGAACCAAGCCATCATTCCAGCAGAAAAAGTAAAATTTAATTAGCTTATCTAACAGTGTCATTTAGTGAATCAAAAGCTTTGAAAGGTCAATGAATTTTGCCCTTATCATCTCATTATCTTCCATCACTAACAAGATATCATTAAGCAAATTCATGAGAGCAGTTAATGTAGCAACAGCCAGCAGCACTACTATAATTTAAAGGGAAATTCTAGGATGTTTTTAAATATTGAATTTTATTACATTTTTCATTCACAGAAATCTCCTAAAAGCCACTGGAAGAAGGTAAGCAAATGTAGTCTTTTTACATTTTCTATTTCTGAAAAAGCTAATAGAGCATTTTTCATCATTCTTGTTGTTCAGACGCATACACCACCAAATATATCAGCAAGAATATACACAACAATAAAGCTGAAATATTTCTTCCTAATACCACTAATATGAGTATAACCTCCATATAATATCCAACATTATGAGTTGTCTTTCAACAAAACCAGTCAAGACCAGCAACGAGTGGCATTCCTCAGGGGGTGCTAACAGGACGCATATTGTTTAACATCTTTGTTGGTGACATGGCCGGTGGGATTGAGTGCGTCCTCAGCAAGTTTATTTCCTTCACCAAAGCTGTGTGGTGTGATTGACAAGCTGAAGGTAAAGGATGTCATCCAGAGGGACTTGGACAAGTTCAAGAAGTGGGTCCATGTGAACAACAAGGTCCTGCACCTGGGCTGGGGCAACATCCAGTATCAATACAGTCTGGGTGATGAAAGGATTGAGAGCAGCCCTGCAGAGAAAGGTTTGAGGGTGTTGGCGGATGAAAAGCTGGACATGAGCCAGTAATGTGTGCCTGCAGTCCAAAAAGCCAGTTGCATCCTGGGCTGTCTCAAAAGAAGCATGACCAGCAGGTTAAGAGAGGTGATTCTCGCCCTCTACTCTGCTCTGGTGAGACCCCACCTGCAGGGCTGTGTGCAGCTCTGGGGTCCTCAGTATAAGAAAAACATGGACCTGCTCAAATGGGTCCAGAGGAGGGCCTTGAAGATGATCAGGGGGCTGGAACACTTCACCTCTGAAGAAAGACTGAGAGAGTTGGGGTTGTTTAGTCTGGAGAAAAGAAGGCTCTGGAGAGATCTTCTAGTGTTCCAGTACCTACAAGAGGTGCTACAAGAAAGCCGGGGATAGACTTTTTACAAGGGCATGCAGTGACAGGAGAAGGAGCAACAGCTTTAAACTGAAATAGAATAGATTCAGATCAGATATTAGGAAGAAATACTTCACTTTAAGAGTGATGGACACTGGACCAGGTTGCACACAGAAGTTGTGGATGCCCCTTCTCTGGAAGTGTTCAAGGCTAGGTTAGATGGGGATATCGGCAGCCTGGTCTAGTGGAAGATGCCCCTGCCCATAGCAGGGGGGTTGTAACTAGGTGTTCTTTAAGGTCTCTTCCAACCCAAACCATTCTCTGATTCTATGATACTACGATTCTATGAAAACCCTTTTAAAGGTCCTTGTCCCACTCTTGCACAGGCAAGCTCACCTGCCACCATGCATTCCCTTCCCAAACACCACCACATGGCCTGTTCTATAAATGAGATCAGTGAAAACACTGGTGTTTGAAGAATAACTACTGTGCACATTCAAGGTCATTTCACTAGTCTTCTTTAGAGCACAGATACACAAACAGTTCAACAACTACGTCTGAGAGGGCAGGAACCTGCAGTGAGGCAAAAGGCTGTGGTGGGAACCTCTCACTACAGATTTGCTGTCAGAGCAATTCTAATGAGGAACTGCATACTGGAAAGTAATTTTGTGGAGTTATGCTGAGCACTGCTGCGAGGCAAATTGTAGCACATTAGTTAAAATAATTTGTTTATTTTCCCTAAAATCAATGGAAATTTAAGATTTTCTCTTCTAAAAGCACAGAGGGAAGGCAAATAAAATAACTTGCTGAGGTTATCTTCATCAGATTGTGATCATTTTAACATAAGTCAGATCTGGAGCCTAAACTACCTACTGCTGTCCCACTGAGAGGCTGTCACAGTTTCCGAAAATACATGCTCCTAGCTGAAAAACCACATATGCTCTGGGCTGATATGTTTTCCCCCTTCTCTTTATTTATTAGACCTATTTGTTTTAAATTGATTTTGCTATCTTTTTGTTCATAGAAGGCTTAAAAAAGGGCTAAGGGAATTCACATATCTTACACTATGCTGCAACAGAGTTTATATGGCAATCCTTCATTGTGAAAGGATGAAGGCTTTAAGAAATCAGAAGTCTTAGCTACAATGTAAGTTATCTCTTAAAAAAACAAGATCAGCAGTTTTAGACTAGATAAAACCCTCTCAGTTAGGAAGCCGTATACCCTGGCTGATAGCAGGAAATGTCTTGGAGACGGGTGATGAGACAGGGAAGGGTGAGTAAACTTTCCTCCTGATCCTATTGCCTGACATTCTTACCACAGCCATCTCTGCTCACTTCCCATTTCCATTCCTCAGTCAGATCCCTCCTTTTAATCAGCTTTTCACACCTCCCTCACCCTTCAAAAAATGAGAACCATGCCTGTTTCTGCAGGTGTGGGAGCAAGTGGCTTTCTTGATGGCTTTGTACTCTAGCAACCGCTGCTGCTTCACCATCTGCTGCTCCTCTTCTGTGTCTCCAAGCAGCTGTAAGTAAAGCTGCTCTGTTCAGTTCACATTCCAAGTTTTTCTTAGCAATAACTAAGGCCAAAAAAGAAAATCTTTTAATGAAAACTGAAGTTCTGCAACCACTGCATCAATACTGCATCAAACTGTATTGGGTTTGCTTGGCTGGATTTTAGTGGCAGGGGGGCTGTAGGGGTGGCTTCTGCAAGAAGCTGCTAGAAGCTTCCCCTAAATCTGATAGACCCAATGCCAGCCAGCTCTGAAGATGGACCCACTGCTGCTGGCCAAAGCTGAGCCTGTCGGTAATAATAGGAGAGGAATGCCTCTGTGAAAACATATTTAAGAAATGGGGAAAAAAAGAACTGCACCACACAACAGCTGGCACAGAGAGAACATGTGAAGACACCAAGGTCACTGAAGAAGGAGGCTGAGCGGGATGTGCTCCAGGTGCTGGAGAAGAGAGTGCCCCGGGCCGTGGTGAAGACCGTGGTGAAGCGGGCGTGATGGGGTCTAGATGTCCCCTTGTAGCCCATGGAGGACTCCACATCAGAGCAGGTGGGTGCCTGAATGGCGCTGTGACCCTGTGGGAAGCCTGTGCTGGAGCAG
>NW_009735851.1:10504-70063 GCF_000703405.1 Apaloderma vittatum | reverse complement strand
GGGACTCACACTGGAGCAGTTTCCCCTGAAGGACTGCATCTCAGACTCATGTTGGGGCGGATTGCCCCTCATGAGGGGACTCACATTGGGGCAGTTTGTGACAAATTGAGACAAATTTGTGACGAGAGGACTCATGTGGAGAAATGTGTGTGAAGATTGTCTCCCACGAGAGGGAACCCCAAAATGGTCCAGGGCAAGAGTGAGGAGCTCTCCCCCAGAGGAAGAAGCAGTGGTGGAAACAACATTGGATGAACTGGCCATAACCCCCATTCTCTGTCCCCCTGCACCGCTCGGAGGGAGGAGGTGGATAAACATAAACTGGGATTGATATTTACCGGGGAGGAAGGGAGGGATGGGGAGAAGATGTCATTTTATTTTTTCTTTAAGATCTAGTTTTATCTCTCACTACTCTTTTCTGATTTGTTTTTTAATAAATTTAACTAATTTCCCCAAAGTTGAGTCTATTTTTCCCAGGATGGTAGATGTGGGTGATCTCTCTGTCCTTATCTCAAACCATGAGCCCTTCGATATATTTTCTCCTCCTGTTTAGCAGAGAAGACGGGGGTGATAGAGTGGCTGTGTGGGCACCTGGCCACCAGCCAGGGTCAAGCCACTACATAGACATGTGTCTTATTGACATGAATTGGACCCATCCAAAAGTCTATCCAAATCATGGCTGGAGGGAAATGAGTGAGAGCAAAAAAACAGTGATTGGGAATTTTCTAGCAAAGACTTTTTCTTTTATTGAGAAATGTTGATTTGCTGAAATTGAAAAGCAGGTTTTCATGGGGAGGTAAGCAGCCAGCTCACTGCAGCTGTGTCCCAGCTGGGAATCCAAGCAACTTAAGAGCCTTGGATTCTGTCCTTTGGCTACCTTTGCCTGGGAGATGTGGTGCTCTGAGCCACTCTTCAGTCCATCAGTTTCCCACCCCAACCACCTATCACTACAATACCACCAGGAACAGCCAAGAATGTCAACTATGGGGGTTTATGAGGTGAGATTTAGCCATTTTATTACTTACAGGCCAGAAATAGCTGAATGCCACAGGCCTACAATAAGAACTTTTCTAGTAGTTAAACATTAAAAGATTAATCTCAGGAATACAAATTCATAAGGTCTGTGTTGACAACTTTAGAAATTTTAATAAAGAAATTGTGTGAGAAAGTCCATTTAAAAATACTCATTTCTTATATGCATAAAAGAAGTGCGATATGATTTTTTTCATGAATATTTTTACCATCTTTGCCACTTAAAACACAATAATATCTGCATTCATACAGAGTACATGAGTCTCAGGGCCACACTTCTTAGCCAGAACACATATTTTTGCCTGTGTCATTTTGTGTCTGACCTCACAAACAATAGAAGTGAAAGCTGAAATCCCATTTTACTAGGATGAATGTAAGATACTATTTGAACACATGAACTTGTTTGTTTGCATAAGCAATTGATACTACAGTGAAAGAAAGAAATGAAAATGCAAGTCATTGAACTACAGAATTAAAGAGTCTAGAAAAGCCTGTAAGAGAGATCCCTCAACTGTGCAAGTACTTTTGACAAAATAGACAAAAATGCTTGTATCAATAATCTCCCGATTAGTGCTCACTGAATATACATTAACAGGATAGACCATAGCAGCCCCAAAGGAAGTGTAATGATCAATTGTGGCAATAATCCACAAATTAAAGATCTCTAATAGTATGCATTCACTTGATAGACTGCAAGGGTTCTGAGAGAACTTTGCATTCTATCATGTCAATGATCCATGGATTAAGGGCTCACATTTATATAGCACACTGTAATGGCTTTGAGGGAGCCATTAGGGTCTATCAATGTCAATGATCCTTGAATAATGAGAGTTGTTAGAGAAGTATCTTTCAGTTCATGCTGCAGTGCTTTAAGGATGTATCAAAATGATATATCAACGTGGCTTAAGGTTTAGTAAGAGTATTATACTTTATGTAACACTTCTTATACTTGTATTTACACAATGAATAATCACAGTATAGAAAGTACATGAAGGCAAAAGGAAGAAGTGCTGCTTAAAGGTGAAAACTGGGGTTTATTTTCCTTCAGTGGCTGAGATTAATTTCTGGCAGCAATAATCTCTTACTCCCTGCTTGTCAATAATTCATATGGTGTTCATAGTATCACTATAATCAAAATCATGTAAGCTACAGGCAGTCTTTGTAGCAGTAATGAAGGATGTCAAGGTGGAATCAACAGAATTGTGAGGGGTTAGGCAGCATCCAGATAATGACTTAAACAGTGAGTGTTCAGTGTTATGTGAACCCCATTCTATTTTAGTTTGAAATATTCTGATTGCACTTGATGATCATAAAGGCATGTGTAACTGCAGGTGTGATAAGCTTTCTGACCAAGCATTCCCCAAAATATCTGCACAAAGATTTAAAAGTCATAATTTGCTTTAAAATAAATCTTGATCAAATACCAGCTCTTCTCATAGGTGTCAAAGTCTTGGAAAATTCCAGAGTTCACAATTTTGAGCATGGCTGAAGGAATGTTGAAAAAAAAAAATAGTTTATACATTAAGAATATTGTCTGAAAATGTGTATACTAATGCAGTTCAGCACACAGTTTATGAAGGTGCTCATCTTAATATTCTTTCATCCATCCCAAGTCTTTCTTTGTGATTACCTCTTCTTGCTCAGGACCTCCTCAAAGAGAGTGAACTCTTGGCCCTGAGAACACATAAAGGGGGAGGAGAGAGCCATGCTCTGCCCATGCCCAGCCTGGCAACGTCATCCTACTGTCATATTTCACAGTGACTCTCTGTGCCAATGCCTGTGGATGTTCGTGGGAAAGAAGGGATATCTTTTCTGTAGGATATGGGTAGGAGAAGGAAAGAAGGCAGAAGGAAGGATCTGTAAGCAGCATTCGCATCTCAGCTTGTTGCCACATCCAATTCTTCTGGCAGGAAAGAGAAGCAGAAGAAACATTTCCTGCTGTGGCTAATGTCTTTACAGGCTACTGCAGTCTGGCTGCAGTCATGTGCAGACAACTGTAGCCCACTGGATCACAACATTGGGAGTCAGCCACTGCAGCTGCTAAGCTTGGACCAGGTTTGAGGGTAACTTCTTCAGAGAGTGTATAAGGGAATTTGAGTAGAGATCAAACAAGATGTAATACGAGTGTTGGCAAATTCACCAGCACAGCATGTAGCGACTCCTGCAGTCATTAAGTCTTAGTTCAAGATCCATTCAGAGCAGTGGAAATCCTCCCATTCTCATCAGAGGGATTTTTTTTCCAGATGGAAAGTTACAGTTACAGCTCTGGAGGAGCTCGGCCCCTCTTTTACAGTCAGGAGTGGGAAATAGGGGATAATATCAGCCAGTCTTTCTGGTGAACATACCATATATGCGCTGCCAAGTGTTGCAAAAAGCAACATACCTCTGGCTAGCCAACTGCCTCACTTTTCTCTCTTATCTTTGTAGATTGATTTCTCATACCCTCCATGGCAAATAGACCAGATGTAGTAGTATCATGGTATGCTCTAAAGCTAATGAACTGCATAAAAAGCCGAGAATTTGGCCAGGTGACAGACCATCATACAAGGATTTGCTTTTCCTTCATTCAACAACACACCTTTTTATTATTTCTTCCTCTTTAATGGAAAGTCTTCACAGCCAATGACTTGAAATGTTGTTAGAATAAGCCCTGGTTTACTGCTACTTAAAGTGATTAAAATGAAGTTAAAGGAAAAGAATTAAACAATTTCCCGGTATTTAGAAGGGGGTTTTGTTATCATTTCACATATTTATTTCTCCTTTTCAAGTTATTTCTGCTGAAATAGCAGCCTTTCTCCTCAGTTCTTGTCTGCTTTACAAGTTCAGTCTTACGTAAAGCCTCATTCACAGCACCCAATTTGTGCTACTACAGATTGTTTCCTTGGTTAGGACTGTGAAGTCATAAATACAAGAATGTGAACTCATCGCACTACCAAGCTGAGATGTGGGGTAATGAGGGAGAAAAATCCTGTCCAGATATCAACATCTTCAGTAATATTTATTTTGATGTACAATATTACAAGCAGAGAAAATTGCTTTTTTTGCAGGTATTCTTTTTTCAAAGAAACCTAACCTAATATTAGCAGAACATATGAAATGCAAAAACTTTGAAAAGATACTGATCTTTGGCTACTGCCATCAGCATGAGGTTACACCCCAAAATATAGGGAATGTGTGAATGAAGGGCATTGAAATGCAATTTCAAGTGTGGTAAAGATAAAGGAGGAGTATGTTCAGAGAAACCTCATCCTGCATAACAACCTGTCACCTGGCCTCCGGGTTTGAATGTAGAAGCTAGAACCAGCTACAGAGCTGGGCTCTTTAAAAAAGGATGGACTGGATTATGTTTTAGGTTCCTATGTCACTAGATGGGAAGTTTGAAGTTTATGTCAGGTTTTCAGTCTTCCTTATAACTTCAGAAGAGATTCTAAATTTACTGGTTCACGTGAGTGGCTGAAATGAAAGTGTGTCTGGACGACATATAGAAGCAGTCCACAAAGGAGAAAATGCCATTAGGTTCTCAATTTTTGTGTTGAAGGATCCTTACAACTAGGCTTGAATTAGACTTCATACATCTTCCATAGATGGACACAACCTCAATTCAAAGGAAGAGAACTACATTTCTTTAGAAGAGAGGGAATTCCAGGTCAAAATCTTTTGACATTGAAAAGAAGTTGAAGCCAGGCCACCTGCAGGCTGCGTCTGTGTGTTCTGCTGTCTTGGAAAAGTTAAAAGGAGCATGAAATTTATCCTGTGAATAACCTGCTCCTGTGGTCATGCTCAGTGCATGACAAATGAATCAGGGGATTTAGGCAGAGAAACAGTTTCCGGATCTTGACTAAGCTTAGTCAACAGGATATTTGAACTAAAGTTTTGTCTGCATGCTTGAATACAAGATTGTATGTGTCTGGAAGATTTAAGGTCCAAAGATGCTTATCTAGTTAGACTAGAGAGCAAGAGGTCTGAGCTACGGGAATCATTCATTTGGATTCAGATGTGCTGGTATTTCACAAATAACCAAATTGATTCAGTTCCTGGATCCTCTTTTCATCTTTCCAATACTTGTTTTTTCAGACTGTAATGATACAAACACATTCTTGTTTTTTAAGTAGAATATCTTGAAAATTATTTAGAGAGAAAAAATAAGCTAAACTACTCACCGGCCAGAAGCTCAAGATTCTAGTCTAGAAACAAAACAAAACAAAAACGTTTTAGATAGCACATATCTTAAAAGAAATATATAAAAGAAATGAAAATCCAATTAATACAGCAAGAAGTTGTTGATTTTTATTTTCTATAGATGAGAAAATGTTGATAAAAATAGAAATATATTTTGTCTAGCAATATAGATCTCCAGGCCACCTACTTATTGATGGTCATTATTATTCAATCTCTTTTAAAGGGTTTGATTTTACTTAACTGCAATTCCTTATTAACATCTGAATAGTTTATGAACATATAATGTACTAACAACTTATTTCAATTAGATTTTTTTAAAGAAATAAGGAAAAATGCCCCTGTAAATTATCATGAAAAGCAAGGTTACCTAAATCAGTGAACAGGAAGCCACTCTCATGTTCTTGCTGGTGAAAACATGGAAGAGATCATTCATGTCAGATTTCTCTCACTTCCCCTGCCCTGTAATTTCTTGTTATGTAATTCTGAGATGTGAAAACATGCAACCAGAATCTAACAAATATCGTATATGTTAGTCTGTGTGTGGTGGGAGGGAGAGTAGAAGGTCTGCTTGGTCAAAGCACTCTGTCCTGTTCCTTTCCTCTGAAGTCATCTGTAGGTACTACAGAAAGCTAAAAGTAACAGGATCTGTAAGTTTAAGATTATTTGTTTGTGGATGAGTGATATTTAATTAATATATAATAAGTATGAAGTCACCTTAAGCTGAGAAATTTAAGATTGTGTTTATATTAAAGGGGAAAAGGGACTTTATCTAACTCTCCACAGAAAGTGAGGAGACAATAGCAGTAATCTGTACCCAGGGTTGCTATACAGGAATGTGAGGCTAATAATCATTTTCTTGTTGGACAAAAATGAAGAGTTGCAAAGGCACAGTTGAGAAGAATGGTGCATTGCTTTCTTCTATGATTCTCCAGAAAGTGGCGTCTTAGCGGCAACTACGTGTAATCAGAATTGTTTTGCTGCAGTCTGTGACTCTTAAATCTTGTCTTTTCTCTGTGGACTTCTGAAAAGAGTCTGGCTTCTTCCTCCCCATAATCTTCATTTAGGCAATGAAAGACTGCAACACGACCTTGCCTTTTGTTTTGGTACTCCAGGATGAGCGAATCCCATTCCTTCAGCCTCTCTTGTATGTTGTGAGCTCTGACATCACCATCCATAAGTGTCCCTTCACCAGACTCTTGCCAGTTTGTTGATATTTTTTCTGTCCTAGAACTGGACATAGCATTGCAGACATGCCAAGCAGAGCAATTCCGTTAGGCTGCTGGCTCTTCCTCATGCAGCCCACTATGCAGACTTTTCAACTTCCTATTGAACACACAGGACTTTAAAAAGATGATTGGATAGGATGTTTTACCAGAGTTGGCTAAAAAAGGACAAAATGCAATCCATGACAGTTGAGAAAATCTTGGTCTGTTTGAGACAGTTTGATTAAATTGCTCAGCTAAAAGGTTTGAATTGGGACAAGGGAGAAACTATTGCTTTCTTAGTTAAAATAAAGACAATAAATGTGGTAGTTTTGTCCCAAAACTGTGGGGGTTTTTCTCATCCTTACTGCAACCTTTTTCTAGCTGGATTTTACTTTTTTTAGTTTAATTTCTTAGTTGCATGGATTTTCTTCTGGTATTTGCCAGAAAAATCCATGTGTGGGAAATGCAATATATCAGGTGGATAAACAAGCACTGCATAATATTGTAGCCTTTTATCATTTTCTGTATAGACATTCTTCTTGTTATTCTGTTTCTAGAATATGACTTTTTTGCTCTGATATAAAAAGCTCTGGTTAAGTTTAATAAATAATTGCAATTAAAAATCCCAAAATATTATGCATGCAGGTTCTGTCTGATCTTCCTTTGAAATTCCTTTTAATTCATGATCAGTTAATGTTCCATAAAAGCTAAATGTTACCCAACAACAAAAGAATTATAGCTCATTGCATAGAAAAATGATCAGGGAGTACAGTTTCTTAATTAGTTAATAATAGCAAAACATTAACTTTCCCAAGGTCTTTGTCAGCTCTGAAAGCACCTCTTATTGTATAATATCCGTTTATTAATGTACTTTCAATAGGTACTCTGAAAGAAAGAATATACAAAATGTGGATTTCCTGCTTCAACAAAGCTACCTAAAGTTCAGTTGTACTGACACCGTGTAGTGTGTCTCCTTTGTATTAAGTTCAACAAGCACAAGACAAATACAGAATCAAACTTGGCAACTGTTACTGAAGTGTGCAATCCCTCTTCCTGGAGGAAGTTCAGCGACATATAACTAACTCCAAAGGATAACTTCTGTGAAAAATTAAATATTCCCCTGAGTAAATGTTGTAGAGGAGGGTCTGAACATTTCCATCTGCACAATAATTTCAGTAGTAAGTAAATGAGCATAAAGCTCTCAAAGACACAACACAATCTGCCTGAATTTGAGAATAAAGGATTGTGGGGGAATTAATTTTGAGTAAGAAACTGACATAGTAAATCTCTCTTTCATTTTATTTCCTTCAGGTGTCAGATGAACATGAAATTATTCACAGACTAAATAGTTTTCTCAGTAAAAAGGCATTTGTGGTTTCACTGAAATTACCAACAAAATGAGATCATACCATACTGAACAGTTTTAAGTGGAAAAACAAAATATTGATTTGTAAAATGGAAGAGAGGGTAGTAGAGGGAGGTCAACTCTTCACTACACCAACTGCACTAAATGGCCTGCTGGTGACAGATTCATGCAAGACACAAATAGCTAAAGGGCTTGTTGATGACAATGGTCTTTTTTAAAAATTATTACATATTAACTGGGCTAGTGTCTGAAAGGACCATATCCCACTTCCCCCATATCATTATGTTATTGAATAATTTTTCATTTCTCCATAGGTTAATTGCTGTGCTATTTACACGTTCTTCCAGGTGAGCTGACAAAGCAGTAGTCATCATTCCTCCTCTCCCTGGGGAGAAAAAATGATGAAAATGAAATGAGAGAAAAAGAGTTATAATGCAATAGGGAAAAATGAAATAGAACAAAGTCAAAAATACTGTTGTAGAAGAAATTTTTGATTCAATGCTTTATTTTTTGTGGCTAATTTATATGCTTTTATAACCACACACTTTCAATTTTTCATAAGTATGGCTTTATCTTTTCTGCAATGTATTGCCTTTTTAGCTAAGCTCATCATCATGCTAGGAGATTATTTCAGAGATGGCTTAAAGATGGTAGGGTGCAAGGAAGAGATGGTTGTCACGAGCCGTCACATAGCCAGCATGAATTTATCTCTGCTCTGCCGCAATGTGAGTGCTTAGAAAACAGTGGGCATCCTCTCAAAAAAAACCCAACCCACTCAAATTCTTTTACTGCAGATGAAGGGCGACTCTGCCACTACAGATGACAATGTCCTTCTTTTAAGAGTGCACTGATATGTCTGAATGTGGGTGTAATGATAAAGAATCTGTGTCTGATAAAGGCTTAAATGTTCTGGTTATGATAAAGGCTTATATGTTCTGGTTATCTAAACATTCTGAACACTTTAATACTCTGGAATCTAAATGTTGGCTGCTACTTTTTTTGAACAATCTATGATTCAGTGATGTTCAGGGACAGACCATGGTCCAAGTGCACAATTACTATGCCTCAGTAATCTGGGCCACAGATTTCAAGAAATTAACATAAAACTGAAATATAAAACAGATAGTTTGGATACTAATTCCCTGCAATGGAAATGTATGTCTGTAACTGTGAAGAGGAAGATATCTTGCTTATTTTTAAATGTATAGGGAGCTGCAGTGAAAAGTGTTGATGTAAGACTGTTTCTTCAGGTAAAATTTAATTTGGAATTATTATGGATAGTAATGCATGAGCAACAAGCAAATACATTAATTTATCCGTGTACCAATAGGGAAAAAGATAACAGCAGACCAGTAAATATAAGGCCCAGAGGTGAGAAAGAAGCATATCAACCATGAAATTGTGTTAATTCAATAATTAAAGTGAGTCTCAGTTCCAGTGTAGGCTCCAGTTGTGTAGCAAAGATGTGACAAAACAATTGGGAATGGCAGCCCATTACACTCGTATTAATAGTCAGGAGAAAGGAGTTCCAGTAAATGGAACATTTTATGAACACTACAGTGTCTTTAGCCCTGGACCTGATAACATCTCATTAATCAAAGCAATACACAGGGAGTGAAATTTCCACCTGAGTTTAGTTTGGAGAAAGAGGCAGCGAAATGGGGGAGTGTCTTGTCTTTGTTGCCAGACGCTACAGCAGAGCCAGGTTTTGTAGTGGTCTTCCCAGCAAGGGAATGAAAACAGTGCTGTAGGGGAAATTAATTATTATCAGGGACATTCCAGCTGGAAATCTATGCAGTTCCAAAACGAACACATTTCAAGGAGTTGAATGTTTTGTTAGTTTCCTTTGTCCTTTAATGGTTTCAAAACTTCTATGGAAAAGCAAGTTCCTATAAGGGATGATGAGGAATTTAGTATTTGATTTTGTATTTTTAAATTTTCATTTCCATGTGCGATCCAAGAGACATGCAAAAAAGATAGAGACTCCCAGATAAAATCAGCAGCCCAGTGACTGGAATCTTCATTTGAAATCTTGAATTACTTCATATCCCCACTTCCAATGTAAACCACCTGCTTAAACAGGCAGGTTTTGTCTGAGTTACTACCATTTATAAAAGATCACCAATGGATGTTTTTGCGTGAGATTAGAGTAGCCCACAGAGACAAGATTAATGTTCTCCAATGAAGTGTGTTGCAACAGAAGCAAAGTAGGGAGTGAACATCCCAAGAGAATGCCTTGGCCACTTGACTGCACTGTAATTAGTGTTTCTTGTCAACATAAATTCTCTTCTTCACCTAAGAAGGCATCCAAATGGAAGGCTTTTAGTCTTCCCAACTCACAGATACTCTGATTAAGGAAATGTCTCATTAAGAAGTTCCCAGCAAGTTTCTGTTTCTAGTGTTCTCGGACAAACCCCTTCAAAATGTAATCAGCAAAAAAATTAGGTCTGTGCCTGCCTTATTACAAGAATATTCAAGACTGTACACCCATACCATTTTTCTTCTGTCTTTCTGTAATCACTTTTACGAAATTTGCTAGGTATCTATAGGTGGAGGAGTGTTCCATTTGCATTCATAATAAAAAAGTCAAAATAAATCTAGCATTTGAAAAATTGAAGCAAACATATGGCCTTACAATTACATACAGTTGGAAATTATTGTGGTTTTTTTTGAAAGATCCTTCATTGTTTTTATACAAGACTAGATTCACAATTTACACAATATCATTCAATAAGAAAGTAGATCTGACTCAATTTCACAATAATATACCTGAAAAATAGAAGCTATATTACAGAAGGGGTAACTGAGGCATGGATACACAGAAGTTTGGCTTGGAAAATCACTGAAACTTAATTCTAGACCTAGAATAACAGTCTTTCATTTCCTGACACTGTGCTTCCATGTATAGCTTTATCCACCTTATATTTGTTTCATTATAAAATATGAGTTCATGAATACTTGTACTATTTATATATATTCATATTCTTGAATTCGTTTGAAAACAGATATTCTTTTCAAAAGTACAAATAGAACAATAGCTGATGAAATGTTTTTTTTGGCCGGATAATGAATCAGGAATTTTGTCCAATATTATAACTATTTAATTAATTATCAAAAATAGGTCCTTATTAAACCCTGTGACAGTGAAATTATTTTCTGTTTAGAGTCAAATCAAAATTTCATTAACTAGATAAGTACACTTTTTCAGGACACAATTTTCTCTGCTTTCCCCCACTTTATACATATTTTGTTACTGATTTTGTAACAAATTTTCCCTTAGAAGCTGGTAAATAGTACCTAATGAAAATAATACTAACCACAGTAAATTAGCATATACACACTTGGATTTGCTAATTTAGAGTGAGCAGCTAGGCTGAAAATGTAACAGCATATTTAAATAGCTAGTTATTTTCTCAAGACAGGCTCTAACACTTGATGTTTGTATATTTCTTGGGAAAAATTGATAGGACATAGGTATGTACCCTTATAAAAACAATTCTACAGACTTTATGATGTCAGTAGGAATCTATTTTTCTTTAAATATCATTTGTTAGTGGCTTGACATTCCTTTTCTTTCTGTGCTTTCCCATGACCTAACACACAGTAAGTAAGTTTTTATTTGGTCTAGGTTTATGGAAAATAGGCAGCACCAGAAAATTTTGTGCCACTTAGATTTTAAAAGATATTTAGTGTAAGGAATCTTAATCTGTAATATGGGTCACTCAAAATACCTGTAGAATATTTGCTGGAGGTCTGACTGATAAGTACCGTATCTTCCATTCTGTCAATATCTCTTTTTTCTCCACTGAGAACAACCTATTTGAAAGGAATAGAAAAGGTTAAACAAAAAGTCAGTTAAATGGTATGTTTGCACCTTTTTGAAAAAAATTTGTTCCTGCCACCATCAGAAAATTGCCCCTTGCAATTCCTAATAAAACTATCTTTTAATCAAAGTTACATTTTTCCACTAAATTACTTTTCATGTCAAAAAGTCTTTACTGCGAGGCAACAAATTCATTTTATTATTAAAAACAACTAATAGTTATGAAGTACCTCTCTAACAACTTTTCATATAATTATAAAAACATTTTTGTGCTACATAGTGCTATTTTACTATAATTAATGGGAATTCACAAATCTAGAGAAATCATCGCAGTATTAGGCTTTTTAAAAAAAATTAAAATACTAACTAGCAAATCATATTGTTGAAATAATTACTGGCAAAATATGAAACAGCAAGATACATCCTACATACAGAAAATGGATAGAGCATAAATGACGTTGCAGGACACGGTGAGAATTGTTATGCTGTGGTTTATATTAGCTACAATTTACATTTCTTGTTCCAGAGCAGATGGAGATTAAGGGTACTGGAAGAACACAGATTATTAAGAACAGATACAACAATATTGTTCAGAACTTCAGAAGTACCTCTGCTTCACAGTAGATTAAGAAAAATAGGAAGGCTGCGTATCTGATCAACTTTCTAGGGAAAAGTCAATCTATACAGATATATATATGTAAGATGAAATAAGCAAAATCCCTGGTCTACACCTTCAGAGAAGAGAGCTATGATATGGAACTGTATTCTACACACGGAAAAATAACACTTTTCTGTATTCTACACATGTAAAAATAACACTTTTCTGTTCATTGCCATCACGGTAGTTATACTGCAGATCAACAGTCTCCAGTTTTTAAGGACCAATAGGCAGGAACCTATTGAAACTTCAGATTTCTTCAGTTTGTTGGCTTAGACAGTAAGAGATGCGGTCTGCTGTGCCTTTGATAGCATTGGTAAGAACATGTTTCAGGGCAAAAAGTATTGAAGAAGTGCTACGTGGTGTCACAACATTAGATTGTTCAATTTCTGAGCCACTAGAAGGGACATTTTACTCACGGAGGCCTTTTATATAGAATAGCTAATTAACAAATACATACATCTGGGTATCCATATACATCACACACGTATATTCCTGCATGAATTTCTCAAGCTGTTTCTGCTTATAGCTGAACCCCAAAGCAATAAAACAATGAAGAGAAATACAAAAAAGTTCCTGAAGCTCTCACAGCTTTCAGAAAGAAAAATCATGTTTCCATTCAAATGTGGGTTGATGGTTTAATATAGCTCCTAATTTTCAGCTTATGTGAGTGATGAAACCCTAAAGCAAGCTTCTGATCCTGTCACTCTGCCTCTTTCCATCACAAAGCCCTTGTAGATATTCTATTAGATATTCTTCAATGCTGTGCACTAAGGAACATATAAATATTAAAGATTAATTTGGGGTTCTGTTTTTATTACAAGTAATACCAGTAAACACAAAGTAAAACAGGGTATTAGTTTGGGAATTAAATTATGAAAAAATTTTATTCCTACTTTATTTATATGAAAACTTTATGACAAGAAAGATACTTGGGTACTACTTTTGATGCATCTGAGGGAGATTATACCTGTAGTTCGCCCTAGAATACAGGTTTGGAACCACCATGCAGCTGATGTCACTGTCACTATCCTGGGAAGTGAGGTGTTCTGGACATATCTCACAACATAGCCACAAGATGTGCCTTTAAACTTCCACATCCTAATTTATAAAATTTGAAGTATATGGTTCTTCCTCAGACACCCATATTTGCCAGTGAGTAATATTACATCAGTTTTATTTTCAGTATTTTCATTACTTTTTTTTTTTTAATCAACTACAAGGAGTGGAAAGCAAATTTCTCATTCAAAAGCATAAGAAGGGGCAAGATGAGATGAGATGTCAAGAGAGGTGCTGGCATCAAGGAAGCATCTGAAAAACTTAGGCAAATCTTGCATGGGACCAAGCTAGAAAGTAATAAAGTTCAGTATCTTTCAGTCAGATGTATCTCCTGTGCTGCCAGTAAACCCTGAGCCACTTTTTAATTTGGCAAACACTGATGCTTTCAGCTAGGCTCAACCTGGGGCTGCTATGGGCTTCTGCCCTCCTTAGCTGTTACAACCGTTGTGCCGAAAATCATGTCGAACTGCAGGCACGAGTTTTACAGCCTGCTTAAGGTTTCTCCCAACTTAGAAACACCAGTATTTCTGCTTAGAATTAGAGATAAAAGCAAGCAGAAATGCTTTCCCACCTCTGCTTAGTGTTAGTATACAGCTTATTACCTAGTCAATAATGTTTTTTCTAATACAATGAGGACATGGAGAAAATCTGAGCTCTCATGGTTCATTATTCGTCAAATATTGACGGTCTGCCTGGATTACTGTTACCTCAAAGTCTTTGTGATTATTATTTGGGTTCCTCCCAAGAAAAATACTTTTTAAAGGTTTTTGAAAGCCTTATGCCTCTCAAAATTGTTTAGTGAAAAATCACAGAAACATTCCAACTTATAAGGCAATATTTACTTGATTTAGATTTGGAATTTCCTCTCTCTCTTCACATACGTGCCAGAAGTTACTTAATGCCACGTTCTGAAGTAATTCTAAATTAAGAAAAAGAAAATATTTTTAACAAAATAAACCAGGAAACATTTTAGTAAGGATGATTTAATCTATGTCTACTGCTCAGTTATAGTCACGTGTCAAACACTGTTAAGTCATTAAAATCATCCAAAGGCTTAAAAGTAAGTCCTCAGGTAACTATTTTGCAAGGTTTATTTATTAATTACTTTTGTGTTTTAATCTCACCACAGGAAGGTAAATAATTTCTTCAATTTCAGTGGTGATCTTCACTTTCAGGGTTACACAAGTTGCAGTGGTGTTGGAGAAAAGCCATATTTTCCAGATACCCAAAACTATTCTTAAGCCTCTTCCTCATAATTTAAAATTAGTTGTACCTTTCTTGTCTAGCAGAAAATGTCATCAAAATCATATTTCTCTCAAACATCCAAATCATAATCCTTACTGCAAATTTTACAATAAATTGTCTTTATCTGGCATGTTTTCACCAAAGCAAATGGCGTTTAGTGGCAATACACATTACTAATAGTTTCTCTCCCCACAAGAGAGTACAAAAGTTCAAGCCTAAGCATGACAGAAATTAGTATATTTAGTCATATTAAACCATATTTTTATAAACATCTCATGACAGAATGTCTCACATGAAGCAATATTATCTTATTTCAAGAATCAAAGTAATTTCATGTACTATTGCCAACCCTTATGACTGGAGGAGCAAAATATGTTTCAGTGTGCCTCCTTCCTTTCAGGAGAAATGAAGTGGAGGGAAAACAAGAAAAGAAAGAAATAATAAAATCTAGGTCTTATCAAAAGAAATAATCAAATCTAGGTCTTATCAAATCAAATGTGGATGAGCATTTCTAATCTTTTTATCTGGGTGCACTCTTCATATAAAAGGCTCGAACTCCGTGACTCTGGATATTGGGGACACACTTTCTGCATGTCTTCATTTTACAGACTCATGAAAACTGCATTTCATGATGCCTCATTGAAGCAGTGTGCTTCAGAAGAGATGTACAACTTTCACAAAAAGCTTTATCTTACTTAACTAGAACACTATCAGTGGATCTATTACTGTATTACAGCTGCTCGTTTGTACTGCAACAGTGCCCAAAAACCATGATCAGAGACTAAAGTACCAGGGGGCTTAGCCTACTTCTCTGCACTACTGTTTGCCCACTCCTACCTTTGAAAATGACTACTGATCCTGACTGCTTCAGTTCAGGATGTGTCTAGAATACAGGCATTTGTTTTCTGCTAAGCAGGGAAAATGCAGGTTATCTGAACACATTAAGCATATATGTGTTCACGTATGTCTGTATATTTGTGTTTAGCTCAATAAATCCAATGTCTCTGGTGCATACTCATCTCCTCCAGTGACTTCATACATAACAAACCCCATCCCAAAGTTGCTGTGCGAATTCTACATATTTTTATGGAGCTCCTTTGGAGTAATTTATACCTATACATCTTGTAAAATTCAGTATATCAGCCATGAAGATCTTTCAACACATGATAAAAAAGTATTTGGACTAAGATGTGTAATAATACATCACAGGCTTCCCCTACAGGATTAAACCATTATGTGATTTCACAGAAGGTAGATTCCATCAGTCAGTTTTTCCTTTGTTGTCAAAAAAAAAAGAACTTCAGGTTTATTTTGTAAGAGGTAATCATAAAATGAACAAACAAGAAATTTAATTCATTAAATTAAGAAACAAGGGAAAAAACACCAATTTAGGATTTTCCCCACAAAAAAAAAGAAAACACTGAGAAGGTATGATGATATAAAGAAGAGATAAACAACAAAAGTCTAAAAATACATGGGAATAAAATATGACCCAAAAAAAATATTGGTGCAGCAATCATGTCCCAGAATTTTTAAGGGATGCTTTTTGATGGTAATGTTCAAAAGTAACTCAGAACAAATTAAACCTCAGTAGATTTTCCAAGACTTAGACTTCCATAAATCCAATCCAAGTTTGTGTTTGAAGCTTGATTTTGTGGAACTGTTTTAGACTACAAGCCAATGATTCATGATGTAATCTCTGACTAAGTGTTGTTTTATTTTGATTTACACCAGCAAGATTGAATTCAGATCAGGAAATAAGAAAACTGCCTGTGAAAACAAAGAAGAACAGGAATATAAAATTTACGTACATTTCTCTGCCACCAACCTCCTCCCTCCTCAACAGGAAAAACACAAAGAAAGAGGGAATGGGTAGGGGAAGGAGAAGAAAAAAAGAAAAGGGAGATGGAGAGGGAGACATAAAGGGGGAACAGGAGGGTAAAGGAATAGATTAAGGCAAAGAGAAAAGGAAGAGAGGGAAGGGGAAGGGAAAAAGAAGAATAAAACAGTTAGAGGAAGGTGAAAAAAAGTTTGCAGCAAAACTGCCAAAGTTCTCAGTATAGCTGAACTAAGTACAGGGTAATAACACCACATTTTAGAAATATAATTTGAATATTAAATCTCACTGAAGGTGATCATTCCAGCACTATCAGTGGGAGTTTATACATGAGATACCAGACAACTGCTACACAAACTCTTTTCCTAGCAACACCCCATCGTCGGCTGAGATAAAGGATCCAAGTTAAGGTTTGCTTCAGGTCAGTTTAATTTTTTTTTCTAAATGTTTTACATTTCGTTCCTAAAACTGGCAATTTGCAGTTGTGCTTCATAGGACATGAGGCAGCACTAAGGACTGGAAAATACAGATCTTTTTTAATGAAGAATTAATATTTATTGAATATTTGGCTATCACTATACCAGCATATTTTAATGAATAAAATTACAAGAGGAGAAAAAAGTCACGGTGGGGAAAGTGAATGCACAGCAGCATTAACCTCCAAACAGTCATGCTCACTCATGCTAGCTGTGACTTTCGCTATGTAATTTGCCACAGGACACTCATGAGCCCATTCTCTGATGGCCTCTTCTCAGGTAGGAGGATGCACTTGGCTCGCTGCACCTTCTGTCTGGCAATGCCCCAGGGGCCTGCTGAGCCTGACTGTGCATGGTCTGTCACGTCACCTGGCTTAAGCAAAGCTGTACTAAAATGTTGCTGGCTCTGTATTTGTTGACCATCAGAGCTCAGCTAGGAGGGAATTTATCTTCCTTAAATACTTGTTATCTTTGTTAGCTAACTCATCATCATTTAGGCAGCTTAAGTCCATGCACACGAAGGACACAACAGCTCATGCTGTCCTGTGGACTTTGAAACGAACCATGAAGGAGAATATATGGCCACTGCTTCACAATCAAACACTAGAAGTGATTTAACTTTCAACACTTTTTACACTCATAAAGCTCGAATACTGCCAGCTCAAAACACTGTAGTTGTTTCTCCAGGGAGACTCAATTTAGATCCTGCATCTCCTCTGAAGGGTGAGCCTCCTTTACCTGCCTTTGCAGCTGGTTTGACTGAGGTCAGGTGAGTCATCTAAGGTCACACAGTAAATGAATGACCCAGAAAGATGATGAAACCAGGCCAGGACCTTTCCAAGTTCCCTGCAACTACTGATACACACTGTCTCCCTTGAATATTTCCACCTGTTGATCCTCAGTGAACTTACACATTTCCTAGTGCCACAGGAAATGAAAGCTTACATTCAAGCTGCTGTGAGAGCTAGTGTACAGTGGGAACAAAAACCTTTTTTTAGTGTTATATCAATAACATTACTTCCATTCCTATACTTCAGGATATCCTTATGTCCTGAGAAAAGATTGCAATGAGTACAAACCCATGTGCAAACACATTCAGCTTCACACCGCAAGTAAAGATCCCAGCTTTGTGGTTCTCAGACATTTGCCTTTTCTTGAAGTGGATTAAATTTGACAGTTTTGTTTCAGGTTTTTCCACAACCACAACAGTTTGAGACGCTTTAATTTTCTTTCAAAGAGAAGACTTCACTGTGTTTCTAAGACTCACAGTGAGCCTTACTGAACAGCTCACAGATAACTCTCTGGGCCAGAGACAGCAAGACGAGTATCAAGTGTGTAACTCCATAAACTTGTGGGGAATTCAACAGATATTTCACAAGTTAAAACCAGCCTGGAGTCAGGTGCAATGTCCTGCATTCGGAACACATCTTTCACACAGAAATCTTGGAGTACATAACATGCAGTTGCAATCCAGCAGCTGGGCTCTCTATGGCCTCCTATAACCAAAGGCACCAGAAAAGTAGGAGCAGCCAACAAACTGACTAAAATTCTAGGATCTGTATGTCTGTCCTAGTTTGAGAGCACCAGAAAAAAAGTTTTCTGGGGCTGCCTGGAACATGTGACAATCTCAGTGTTGGGAGTAGAGGCAGCTGGGGAGCCGAGGAGAAGGTGGGTCAGGTAACCCCTGTGGACCAATCATAGCAATCCTTTGCATGGTGCTCAGTATAAAAAGGCCCCTAAGAAGATCCTTGGTGCTTTAAGTGCTTGCTGTACTGGAATGATTGTTGTTGGCTGTTTGTCATCTCCCTGTGCTGCTGCTGGTGTTTCTGCTTGTTTTCACAGTGCAGAGGAGCACTGTTCATTGGGACAGGTTGTCTTCCCCCAGCACATGAGTGGGAGTGGCGCGGCCATTCCAAGGCTTCTTTTTCTGCTTTACATGGACTGTCATCAAGAGTCTGGGCTCGGGTGTTCCCATCTGCTGCCAATTCCAGTCTGGGACTTTTCGTGCTCGGGCCTAGTTGTCATCTGGAAGGCACAGGTTCCATATTAGTATGCTCATTTGTATCTTTGAATATATTTAACATGTATATAACTGTATGTAGTTTCAACATCTTCGTTGTTATGATTAGTATCCCTTTTTTCATTAAACTGGTTCAAGTTTATTTCCAAGTGCAAAGTCTCTCTCCCTGGTTCCCCTGTTATCCTACCCTGGGAGGGTCGTGGGGGAATCTCTGTCAGTTTAGTGGCCGACACAGCCATAAACTTTGACAGTGTCGTATTTCTGCATGGAGTCCATTTACCTGTGCTTTAAATGAAACAAATCATTTCATATGTGCAATAAGAAGGAAAAGAATAAAACTGAAAATACATTTAAAAGCAACATTTCAAACATCTAGATCTCTTCTTTTCAAAACTCTAGCTCTTAGTCTGACACTACATTTTCTTTGCTCCACATCCAATGACTCCAGATGTTTAACTGGCATATAAGTAGCACCAGTAGTATTTTCCTTCTACCTGTGGGGAGCCAATGTGGCTCACATTCCATTGCTTAAACACAGAACTAGTCCATTAGTTTAAATAGCAATGATGCCAAAAGTCCACATCTCCTGCAGGCACAGCAAGGGTGAGAGTTTAAAAAAGGCCTATGTACCAACCATACCTTCGGGCTTGCACTCAGCTTGGGGCAGGTGACTTTCCCACCTCCCAGCCTGTGGTTTTGTTCTGCTGCTTCTTTGTAGACTGTGCCCTCCTTAACTTGATGTTCTCTGAATATTGATTGCTGGTAGCAAGTACTTCTGGACATCTGGTCTGAATTTACTTTTCAAATAATATCTATATGAGTGGGGGCGTGGTTTGTAATGTTGGGGTTAGACTGAAGCTGGCAGTCTGCAGGAGGGAAGGAAAGATCAGTACCATTTCTAATAATAACAGCTATTTACAAGCCCAGAGACCTCAGCAGGTATCACTTTCCTTCCTAGTGACATGCAGTTATCTCAGATCAGCATACCGCGGCCGTTCTGTACCAGTAACACTGCGCAGCAGTTTTAAACAAAGGAAATGAAACGTATATTTATGCATGGCTAAAACTACAGGGCAATTCCAGGGATGCAGAGTGGAATTCACCTGGAATTAGGCCAGAACACAGAGGCCAAATTTTCGCCCTTGGAAAGGGGTGATGTGCACATTTCTGTGATCACAGGTCATCAAGACTTCAGCTTTGTGCTTAGCCATAGGCTCCTACAAATGTGGCATAGCTCAAATTTGGCATTGAAGAAAAAATTAGGAAAAAGTGGTCCAGCTTCCCCTAAAACAGAGGGATTTCTATAGGAGTTAGAACATGGTGAATCTCCAGTTCTTTCTTAAACAGTCTGCTTTATCCTTGGGGCTCAGATTGCCTTCTTTTTAGTTATGATATCTGATGGGATTTCAGCCTAAGTAGTATGGTTATGATCTTATGTCTTATAATTCAACCTGCTCCAGAAAATCTCTATTTATTGAGTGATGAATAATAGAATTGCTTAGCAGCTCCTTTTAGCTTTCAGAAAAGAAAGCACAATACTGTATGCCCTGTTTCAAATGTTTTCCTTTATTTTTCCCATGGAGATTTATTCTTAAAAAAAAATCTTGCTTCTTGCTGAGAAGTACAGTAGTTAATTCAGACAGTTTCGAGTTGCCTAGAGCTATTGAGTGATATTTGCAAAACCTTGCCATTATGTTTTCAAAGCAGCAACAAACAGAATTAGGAGTGCAATTCCTTTGATGATACTTTGAATTTTTTTTAAATTACCTTCCATTATTGTCTGGGCTTGATCCTTCTCCCTCAGAAACTAGTGGGAGTTCTGCCACTGACTTCAGGGGAAGGAGGATTGGGTTGTTTTCAGCATAGTTTTTAAAACAAAGGCTTGAAATTGGCAGGAACAAAACACTCTGCCATGAATCGAGACAGCAGGTTGCCAGATGGCAGCTTTTCAGAGTTATGCAAACAAATTTGGTTTATTCAATGTAAATATTTGAAGGAAATAGAAAGAAGAGGATAATTCTCATTTACCAAAGGGTCAGATTTGAGTCTTTTAAATTTTAACTTGATTCCAAGAGAAAACCTCTATAACACTGTTAAATTATTGCTCTAGAAAGCACTGCAGCCTAGCTTTCCTTGACAGGTTATACGACCACACATACAATTTGGGGTAAGTGAAGAAAAATAAGAGTATTGGGAAGGAATAGATTCACACTGTTATTTGTGAAAGACAATTTATAATTGGCTTCCAGTTGAGGAGCTCGTTTTTTCCATACGAACCAAAGAGAGGAGACACCCCGAAAGGTCATTCTAAGTTTTCAAGTTAGATAGCTGAAGTCAGGCACAATTTGCAAGTGAAATCTTCAGCATATGACTACCCATCCAGATCTACTCAGTAGGTAAAAGCCAAGAAAAGAGGCAAGTCAAGAATTCCAGAAGAGCACTGATGGAATTTTTTTTGGTGTATATTATTTTGTTTGGTTTTAAATCAGTAACACTCAGAACAGACAGAAAATAAATATAATACAAACAACTGGAGAATTGTCTTTTTTATTTAAAATTAGCTTTGGTCTACTTAGAAGAGTGATCGGTGAGCAATAAAAAATTAATATTGCTGCACTCAGAAGCCCTGATTTTTTTCCACTGCGTGAAAAGGCTAAACAAGAAGAGGTATGTATCCAGGTCAGACTAAGAGACCTCTAAGAACTTTATTCCACTGTTACAATCCTCTTCTCAATTTCATCTAGCATTTGGAAAAAAAATAAAATTAAAAAAAAAAGCACATCTGCCCTGAATTCTCTCTGCATACAATTTCCTTCTGCCTGTGGTGAGGGGTGTGCTCTTCTGGAATGGCAGAATGCTTCATCTTTTAACAAATAATGAAATTCACATTCCAGTCAAATGTGATCAGTCTTGCCAGTGCAGAGGGATATTTTTGTTTTTCATGTTTGCCTTCAGAGTGCCACTGCATATTACTAAGCATGTTGGCTTTTTGCCTCCTCTATTTTAAGCTGTATAAAAACCTGGGAACTTCAAAAAAAAAATCTGCCTTTGCTTTCTAAGGGGAAAAACATTTAAGTAAGCAAACATTGTAAATAACTTAGAGTAGAATATGTATGGACATGCTTATTTTAGTAAGACAGAACTGACTGTATCTTTGAATTCACCTCTTGTCCCTTATATCCCACTTGGGTGTACTGTACTGACCTCATGGAAAGGAAAATGGAATCCACTGTAAATTGCCTGAATAGATTTGTCTGAACTCATGGAGCAGTAAATCTTACATTTACATTACCTACTGAAGACAAATCGGACTTGCCACCCCTTCTACTCAAAAGGCCACATAGAATTTTTTATATTATTAAAAAAATAAAAAGCAGTGTGTCACAAACTTGAAGTAATTCCCTGTGGATGAATCCTAGAGCATAGAGGAAGGGAGAAGAGGATACATGACTAGCAGAAAAGATGAGAGGAGCAAGGCGAGAAAGTGGGAAGGAACACCTTCAGGTTCTGAGGAAAGCATTTAATTTCAAATGGATCCTCCTCTCAGCTTATTTCAGGGACTGGCATATGGCATATGCTACAGATGGATAGGCAGAGATGCATGTACAGCTGTAAGATTCTGGCAGTCCTGGTCCTGGCCCACGCTGCCAGTTGGCCAGCAGAAAGCAGGTTTGCAGGATGATTTGATTTTCCACAGCTGTTGTACAAAGCAAGAGGTCAAGGGAGGTGAGGAGGAGGAGATGTTGAAGAGAGGGAGGGAGTCGTAGCTGACTGATCCTTGCTTACAGCGCAGAGGCTGAGTTCAATCCTGACAGCTACAATATCCCAGCCAGCAACTTTCTCCATGTGCAAGCCCTTCACTTGAATGTTGTGTTAATGTAAGGTTTGGGTCTTGATAGGACTGAGTGACTCTGGAAATGCTCACTGACATATGCTGAGTACTGCACAAAACAAGTGAATACCATGCAGGATGAGTTATTCTTGTGTAATGCCCAGAGAACATACTAAATAGATTGGAGTCCTCTTGTGAACTAAGGACATCTTTTGTTGGTAGTTATCTTAGGGAAAACGCACTTTCACGCAGCTACACTCAGACTTTGTTAATACTTAAAAAGTCATGGGTTTGCCCACCGATCAGGATCATTTCTAATATTTAGCTTTAAATACATTCACTGATAAAATTTTGATCCACATCAACTAACCCACTTTCAAGGCAAAAATTTAGGATGCAGCATTTCCCAGAGAGTTTCCTACAGACAGTGTCAAGGTATAGCCATTCTAGTTTGAGGGAAGAAATAATGTGGACATAAATGTATAAGCCTGAATCATTTTACCTCTGGACTAGATAAGACTCTCTAGCCTTTTTTGTTCATGATGTGGATGAGTCTTGAGAAACAAGCCTGTGCTGGTAGCTGAGTCCTCTTGGGAGCTCCAGGAGGTCTCACACAGATGAGGTGAAGAGTGGTCTCCAGTATCCCTGGCCAATAAAGAACACAAAGGATGTGCAGCTGCACATGTGCATAAATTGGAAAGCTTCATTAGTGAACAATGCAAGGGAGTTACCCGCCCCTTTGCTCTTTTTTTTCTTTTCTTTTTTTTTTTTGACTTGCATGTTGCTGATGGTGATGGTGCTTTGAATTTGCATACGGATAAACCCTTGTGATGTGTATCTCTTCAGGTTTACTTGAGCTGCTTTCTTCTTAGTCCCTTTTATAAAGGAAAAAAATGTCTTGATCCTCTGGGAGTAACTTCAATGAATCCCAGAAACTATTTATTTTTCTATGTACATAGTGCACTTGTGCAGAGTTCTTCTGGAGTAAAAGAACAGCAAATGATTCCTCTGTCCTTGGGAAGGAAGACAAAACTTCTTGATGAGCACAGTTAACTGCTGTTAAACTTGACTGTAAAAAAAAAGCATTTGAAAAGGACTAATCTGGTTCAAATACCTTCGAAGCTGCATGTGGAATTTGTTGAGACCTCATGAGATGTTATTCTCCAAAAACTGAGAAGGGATAGACTTTTTCCTTCTAGAATGAATCTGCAATAGCTTGTGCCATCAGAGAAAAAAAGTTTTGATGATGTATTAACATGGCCCTGATCCAGCTGGTTGGCATGCACTGTCACTCCAAAATTCCATTAATAGAGTGCCTGAGGACATGAACTCAGTTTGACTTGAAAGCTTCATGTGTTTCAATTAAAAATACATTTATTTAATTAACGTAGACATTAGAGAGAACACTGCTTTTAAAAGGAAGACTGAATTTGATTGACTATCTTTGTCCCCTTTTTCTAACACATCTGGGAAATCTTGCTTTCTCACAAGTGTAAGATATGAGGATGGGAGGAACTTCCAAATTAATAGAGAGGAGACACTGAGGAAGATGTCAGGTCTAGTGGACTCAAAATAGTTGTCTGGAAGTTGGTAGCTCTGTTTTTATTTTTTCATTTCCTTCTTTTTTTTTTTTTAATGACAATGCTAATTTCATTTGAAGGTTCTAGAAAGAAGAACAGGTTTGGCCGCCACAGAAGAAATGTTGATTGGCATAATTTCAAGTGTAGAATGACTCTTTACTGCAATAAAATAAGTGAGACAAAATTCCACCCTTTCTTACTCCTGAACAATTTAATTGAAAGAGGAATGTGAAGAAATTAAGGAAAAATATAGCTAAGGGAAATTTCACCAGAGAGGTTCCTATTGTACTTAGTCATTGTGGAACCTATTTTAATAAAACATTCTGCTACCCTGATCAACTTAAGTCACTTTAAAAATCATTTGCACTCCACAGCAGAGTTAAAGGGCCTTATTAAAATAAGATTCAGACTCCAAGCACAATTGCTTGTTGGTAACTCCCAGAGGATCTCATGAAGTAGATGCCACTTCTGTCCTGCTTTTATAGATACAGTTTTCTGATGCAATAATAGCAGAGTTCTTTTTAAATAATTAGCTGTCATTTAGATTGCAGTCACAAATGGATACATCTTTCGTAAGACACTCTGTATGGTATCCATTCTTATCAACCTAATGTAAACAGAGCTTTAGTTACCCACAGACACACCACATAGATCTTATCTAGCATAGGAATACCAAATTAGCACTGACTGATTCTTAGGTAGCTATCAGCTAGCTGGCAGCTGTGATTTTTCATATCCAGTACATCTGTTCAATACCGTATGCCAAGGCTAGATCTAGGGATTTTGGCACCTTGCTCTTGTTGGACAAGTTCTTTGACATGTTTTCTCCTTGATGTGAGACCAAACAATGAATAGCTTCAATTGCATTTGCACTTAGTATTGTCTAGATTATTTATTTACTTTGAGCAGCTATACAAATGGAACAATTCAGCAATCTGATAAAAAGAGGGAGCTTTGATACGTATTACAGAATAATGATGTGTCAGAGAGTGGACACACAAGTATTGCGTTTTGAGCTGCTGTCACAAAGCTTAACCTTTCTTACTATAAAGGAAAGCTGGTGGTATATGAAGGTTCTGTTTCCTGTTGGAAATGATTCTAAATCCTAATAACACAAAACCCCCAGAGAATCTTAAAGATATCATAAAAAAATGGAGCCTTGATACCTTATGGTTATCCCAACTTAGTACAGTATAGTAACAGAATTTTTCAGTCATTTTCATTTTGCATATGTCACTCCTGCTTGTTACGTACACAAACCCCTCCCAGCCCCAGGGACTCTTCTCTCTTCTCAGCTGCTTCTTACCCACCACCTTTGCCAGCTGCATAGTTTGTGGAGATGCACAGTAACTCAGAGAAGTAAACTGATCCAGCTAAACTACTCTTGGTGAGATGGGGGGCGAGTATGAAGCTTATTCTCAGAGAAGACTGTTCCCAATAGGTTTCATTATATGGTGGCTCAGAGACTAGATCTGCCACTAGAGAGGTGATTGTGACAAATGTTGATGATCAGCCACAGAGGACAGAACAATCCATTTTGGTAACACTCTGCTTTGTCCACATTAAAAAGACAAGGCAACCATAGCCAAAGCACTTTTAAGCAATAACCACCAGGGTTATTCTGAGGGACAGAAATTAAATTAATTTAAAACTAGAAAAAAATACATTTCTATTTTCACTAGTTTTTTTCATATGAGAGTCTTCACATTCAGTGGGAATATTAAGTGGAAATTCTGGTTTTAAAAGATCGAAAGACACCGGTTTCTGGTGGATGGTTTCAGCTGTGATTCTGAGTGCACCTACATCGTAGCAGGTCTTGTGTGTTAGAGCAGCCAACCCACCAGCACCTGTGTGGGGACAGGAAAGGTCACAAACACTTTTTCTGTGGGCTTACCACCAAAGTATAATGCTGCCCAAGAGCCCAGTACCCCAGCTTGCTGATGTGGCCAGAAATTATATCAGATGATGATCTGATTACAAGCAGTCTACTGGACAGGACATTTCTGGTGCTTATGCTGCAGTATGATTTGGAGATATGCACGAATGGCAAAGCTAGGTAAAGTATCTTAATATGATTTTGTTGTTGGGTTTTTTTAACTTATTCTCCACCTGTGGAACCATCATCAACGTTCAGGAAACCATCATCAACGTTCAGGAAACCCCAATCACTTCACTTGGGTGTTTTGCATAAGCCATTGCTGCACGAAACATAAAGCATCAAAGCAAGCATGAGCAGAGCCCCTCTGCCCTGGGAGCATCACATCTTTCCCTCAAGAATATGTACCTCAGGAAAACTACATGCTAAAGTTTATAGATATTGCTGCACACATTTCTTTCTCTTCCATGTTTTGAGGGGATGAAATGGCACACGGCTTTTATCTTTTTTAAATTATAGCTCTTTTTATTTATAAAGACTTCAGCTTGAAAAGCTGTTAAAAGTAATAAACCACATCTTTCTGAGAATACAATTCCATTATTTAATCATGCCCAGAGGCAGCAAAGACACTGGGAAATAATTGTCTTTTAGTCACTCAAGCATGAAATGCCCAACATTGTTTGAAACCTAATTCTAACAAACCTTTAATATTCTAGTTCAGAAATCCCTTGACCATGGGCAAGTACAATCTCATTTCTCAGTCCTTTAAAACAGTTTGATGAAGTATCCCAGAAGGCAGAAGTTGTGTTTTCTTCTCCAAAGTACTTTCTATTTTTTTAGGTCTGAAAGACTTCTCTTTTTACATCCACAAAACACATCACAATTATATTAATATGTTAGCATCTTGGTAAATATTAATTCATATAATTTCTTCAATCTAAACATTCCTCTCTTTATTTTGGGGAAATCACAGAGGAAGAAAACAGAACATAGAGAACAATGCACACAGGGTTACTGTAATTAAACAAGCATGGGAAGACTGCATAAGTGCAACGGCATTGTTTTGGCACAATTTGCCTTTCTCAGACTAATGCCAGGTTTTCTGCTAATTACTATTTGTAGACCCTTTCAGTATGCTTTTCCACACCATGATCAAAAGATTTGTCATATATCACAAAATCACAAGATTCTGGCATTTAGAAATAAATTAGCTGGTTATGTTGACAGTGTATCTCGTAATTAATAGTCTCAGTAAGTGAAAACACACACTAAGATGATGTTGTTATAAAACCACATTTCATTCTGACTTCAAAAGTACAGGAAAATAAAATATAAACACTAGTGGATTGATATTTAGTACAGGTGGCCCATAAGTAGTAGAGTTAGATTCAAATTCAGAGCCGAAGAGTAGAGTTTGACTCTTAGAATTAAAACATAACAATTTTTTTTACTTTAAAGTGTCAGTCTGGGCACAAACAGGTCAGGGTACAAACAGCAGTAGACTAGGAAAAGAAAGGTGGTATAAGGGACAAAAGGGGGAAAGAAAATTAAGAGTTCTTCAATATTTGATGTGATAGCAATGTACCTGTAGTGAATCTATCTTTTAATTATCATTTAATACAAATACAAATAAAGTCTAATCCTTTGTCTTACTCACAGTATTTTCCACATTTTTTAGTAGAAAGAATACAGACACTGCAGATGTACCTGTATAAACAGCTAAAGATATTGATATTATACTTGTTTTAATGATATCTGCACACTCCTTGAAAAACAAATTACACATATGTAAGTACTTTATTTTCAGTGGACTTTCTCCACAGGTGATAACACCTTATTGATGTTTCAAGAACATCAATAAAAATGTTATTAAATAATAAAGAGTTAAAACAATAAAAACTTTGGAATATAGGCTACATCCAGTGCTTTTTATAGATTCTCTGACTATCAAAAGAAGTTGAGCATAGACAGAAAGAGGAATGCACTTCAAGTTGCAATGTGTGAACTACTCTCCCCTTGCAGAGCTCCAGCAAAGTAACTGGCCCATATCATGCTGTAATTGAAAAGATCAGGGCCTAAAATAGTGCAGGCAGAACAGGGAATCCAAAGTGATTTCTAACTCCTGCAAATACATGCACACTACCTAAATCACTCAGGAAAACAGGTTGCAGACTGCAGAAAAAAGAAATTAAATAAAGACATGCTGGAGAACAGAGAACGGCCAGTTATTACAGCGCAGCAGTTAGACAAGAGTAATGCAGAAAAAATCAGGAGACAACAATTTAAGACTGTAAAAGTAGGGGGAAGTTTTATTTCAAACAAATGCCACCAAAAATAAATTGTTGCTGAGCCTCAGTCTAAAATGTGGTGCATCTGACTACAGGGCCAAGTCTGTAGTCATAGACGGGTCTTTCTAAAAGGAGCAGAGGTGACAGCACCAAACAGCTTGTCAAAAGCATTGCTACTTTTTTTATAAGCCAAACAGAGCAAATGCAAAAGAGACACTTCACATTTTTTATGTTTGGACACGCTATTTTTCATTATGTTCATTAAAAAGTCAACCTATGTGGCTTTCCTGAAAGGTACTCATTGGAACCTAGGGAATGCACACCTCTATACATAATAATTTCCAAGCTTCTATTTGAAAATGTCTAAACAATGTCTCAGATTATGTCTTTATGGAGGTTGTTCAGATTTACTTTGCTTATGTGTATTTTTATGAATAGGCATATATACCTCTCAATAATGTTATGTTTTTAGCAAAAAAAAAAAAGATATTACTGTAAATATACATTTTTCATAAAAAATATGTCAAATAACATTAAATATCATCAAGGTACTAGACAGCACAGAGAACAGCTAAACCCGCTATCCTCTGTCCTCTTGATATGCTATTTGCCTTGCCAAATATGCAATGAAACTGTAATAAAGGGACTCAGTGAGTGGATTTTGAATTAACTGACAATTTGAACTTTGAATGATCACTGTTTTGTGACTGTTTGGGGAACATGACTGCTGGTTTCAAAGATGGATAAAGACAAAAACTATTCTCCTCTGACAAACCATTCTGCTAAAGAAATTGAATTATGGTGTGGTTGCTTGTTTTTTTTTCCACAGCAGAGAAAAGATACTTAATCCATCGAGATGTAAAAACTCTATAAAAGAGACTCCTTACAGGAGCACTTAGGTCACCAGGTTAAAGAAAGTGAATGGTATTCCTAATGGAAGATAAACGGTTGCCTTTTGGGGTTTTATCTGTCATACTAATCTCAAAAAGCATCTCATGTAGCAGTAGAGTTAAAAGACTGTTAAAGCAAGCTTCGTCACTGCAGTAAACTAATACCTGTGGCTTACCGCCTCTGCCCTACACATGTGAAATGTTTAAAATGTTTGGCAGGAAGCTTTTTCCCACATTTGGCTAGGCGTACTCAGTGAACCCAATGTGAGATAATCCAAAACAATTCAGGTTCAACAAAGGTTGGGAAAATATTGCAGCGAACATAAAGCTTTGATGGAAAGCTTCTTTGATCTTGAGATTATAAAATACACAAATTCTAATCTGACAAATTTTTAGCTGCAGAGCAGAATATCTAAACATTCCTCTTTTGTCATAACAGTTTAATCCCTTAAGAATGTGATTTAAACCATGGGGGAGCAAAGGTTACCACAAGATTTGTATGAAAGAGGAAACCTGCCTCAGACACCTAGATAGAAAAATGTGAAGGCCATTAAATTATATAACTAAATACTATCTGCAGATTGGCACTGCCAGGTCACTCTCAGTTCAAGCTGTGTCAAATACCCATTGTTTCAAACACACTTGTTCACTCACTGAAAAAAATACTGAAGTAGTTATGATTATTTTAAACTTCAGATTTGAGTTTAAAATGAGTCACTTTGTCATGCTTGAAATATAACATTCTACAGTAAAAGCTTATGTACTGAGAGCTGGTAAGGAGGGAGGTTTTGTTATGGGGTTGTTTTTGAGGAGGGAGGCCTCTGAGCATTTTTTATGTATTTATTAATCTCATAAAACATATTGCTTCTTCCTACTCTTTGTTAGGTCCATTGACTATGACAACTCTACTACTAATGTAAAAATGATGATTTTAAAACTTAAACCATCCTTATAAAGCATTGACTGCCTGTTAGACATTCTAATCCTGTGAGGAAACCATGGTCAGCAAAAGCAAATATAGAGTTGTTTTGTCAAGTATTCACAAATGATGATGCAATACTGCAAGTCACATGCAAATCCATGAGTCAGTGTTCGTCAAATAAGTGTTTTCAGTGCTGATAAACTATAAATCATTTAACATTAATTTGAGTACCAAATTTAATAGAGCACTGAACAGCTTCTAATGGATTTAAAAGTCAGCTGGATCTCAACTTTTCAATTTAAAACAAAAAACAAAAAATAACCACAACAAACCCCCAACAAAACTCTATTTCTTTCCTCCCATAAGTTGAATTAAAAGTTCATGCTTTTTTCTTGAAAAACTAACAAGAAGAAATTTAATTCTATGCTGACTTGTTTTCCATGGACTTTTACATTAGTGTTTGTCACTAATATTCGTAGCTAAATATCTTTATGGAAACTCCATTCAGTTTTTAGCTTTTTAAACAAATTGTTCCCTACCCTATAATCATGCCTGATAAAGAGAAAAAGTCTGGGTGCAGAAGACAGCGTTTGAAATAGTTACTAGAATAGGAATTTTACAGCCATTATAAAAATTAATACAAGTGATGATTAACACATGGAATTTCAATTTAGAAAGCATAACCCAGTACAATATTATACTACAAAATGAGGAAAACATGGATCTTTGTGGTAGGGGATTTTAAAAATAAATTAGCTTTGGCTTAAACCATGCTTTCATTTGAGAGGGGAGAAAGCTTCCCATTCAGTGGGAAAAAAGCATCCATAAGGCTGAATCTCCAGAATCTGAAATTTAGAAGACATATCAGAAACAGTAGAAGTGTCAGTTCCTGACAGTGTTACTTTTTATGTTTCTTGGCACTACATTAATTATAAAAGTCTTTGTTTCTTCCTTGTCAAAATGTGCAACTGCTTTTCTTAGTCTCTCCAAAATTTTCACAGAAAATAATTATCCAAAAAAAATCACAATTTTTGGCCTATCTTTATGTTAAATGCAGTGAAAACCATGTAACAGGTGCAAAAGTTCCCAAAGAGAGTGTGTTGGGAAGACAAACACATACTCTAATTGCACAAACGTCATTCCTATTGGAAAAAAAATATATATTTGATTAGAAGCAGCATTAAAAAAAATATATATACATAGCTGCACACTTTCTAACCCTTGCAGAATCACAGCTGATCTTCTGCACATGCCCTCCAATCACAAAATGAAGTCTCTGACCCAGCCAGCCTGGGAAAGCAGGACCATGGCTCCTATCCCACAGAGGATGAACTAAGAATCAGGTGTCCCTTGAACTCCCTAGAATTTACAGGATGTGGCTCTGCCTGGCTCCTTCACCTGCTCAGACACAGATTACATTCAGGGATTATCAGGTCTTTTCCAGATGATTTCCCCAGAGTTCTTTTTGTTTTCTGGCAATGTACAATTTGAACAATTAAACTACTATAGACTACTACAGACTTCTATATAAATCTAGGGTAGTGTTATAACAGACATAATTCATTTCAGAGGGCAGCACATGGACCATTAAATCCCCCCTTACCATCCTCTATGTCTCTGAAATGCTATTCATATTTCAAGATTACATGGCGTTCTTGGGCAAAACAATTTCAGACACGCATTTGTGTTCTGATATAGCACAGTAAAAAATCCCATAATGTTAAAAAATATTTCACGTGAATTTTCTTCACTAAACATTGTCTATAGCTGAATGAAATTGACAGAATTGATGCTTTCTTCTAAAAATCAGAATTAATTTTGACACAATATATCCATTACATTTACAACTTACTTTATTTCAGCTACATAAATTATTTGCAGAGGTTTCATGAAGTATTTACATAGTGTTTTCATTAAATATGCTATTATTGATATCCATCAGAATCAAAGAATAGGCACTGGGGAAAACCTGTGAGAGGGAAACAGGGAACTGAGAGAACACTTATGCTGAAATGAGCTACATACACCCATGCGACTGACCCAGAAACAATTCATTTGTTGCCAGTACAGCTGTCTTTGAAGAAATCAGCCAAAAAAACAGACTCTCCTGCCAAAAAAAAAAAAAACCACAAAAAAACCTTCATAGTTTAGCATGGGGGTTTTGCAATTAGTTTGTCACACTTTCAGAGCAGTTAAAATTTTTAAGTGATTCTTCCCTAATTTTCAGGGGTTATCGTATCTGTTTAACATAATGCCTTGAATAGTCACTACTTCCCTGACAGCAACCTCTTCTCTATGAATCTTCCTTCAGACTTGCCTTTGCCACCTGCAGTTTGTATTGTCCTTCCACTGATGTGGATGTATCTCATTGTCTGACTTTTGTCTTTGCTCTCAAGATAGAACAATAACATAAAACCAACTCCCTTATTTTTGAAAGATCCCTCTATGTCTCATCATTCTGCTTGTGTTTTCTTGATGTTGTCAGATCAGTTTTGACTGACTTTCTGGTAAGTATTTCAGTACAAGTACAAGGTCATAAAGTCTTTCTTCTTGCAGAACATGCCTTTTTACTCTCAGACACAGCCTCTTATTCCCTAGTTTGAGAACTCATCATACTCCTACAGCACAAAATATTCTTTAATGACCACCTCCGTCCCCCATCCCAAATTTTTCCTGTCTGTTGATCTGCTATGTAGCTATAAAACAACATTAGGATTTATCTTTACTTTTACCTTATTATTCTTGAAAGTTTTCATTTTTTTTCTTAGTTTTCCTGTTCCTTTATGTATAATTTTCCCAATTTGTTACCTCACTTTGGTATTGAATATTGAACTCACTTTGGTATTGAATTTTGAACTCAGACTAGTTCGTACCAGCAAGTGAAAATAAATTGTAACATTCCCTTCCTGACCAATATCTGTGCACTACTACAAATAATCTTCTTAGATGCTAAGTTTGCTAGGAGGCTTCTCCTTTTCTGCCTTATTACAGCTCACTTTGTTTATCCATCCTCATATACTCCACCAGTTTTATATCCTTGCTGTAAGGCTAATCTCAGAAATTTTTGACAACTTATTTGGGCAGTATTTCTTACATTATAATATTTTGGTGTCTTGTAAGGGTGCAAAACATCTTGCACAGGACTGACAGAAGTGATGCAGCATCTCTGAAAGATCTGTGCCAGAGGAAATTCATCTGATTATCTATATTGGCACCAGGCATCCACATTCGGTCACCTGAATCATTCCCTATGTGTCCAGTCTAAGTTTGCTGTCTATGTTCCCATTGTAGTCCAGAATAAGTTTTTAGAACAAGGGGGGTGGATTTCCCTCCAGAGGTGCATATTTCTGTTGAGTAGAGAGAAACCTACCCATCTCATTCCCAGATAGAACAAGGTAGTACAGAGCATTCTGCCCTCAGTGATACATCCTTTAATCATAGCAACAGTGGGTATTACTTTCTCCTCTGTGTTTCTGTGTGCCTGAAAGCAGTTTGTTATTGTTATATTCCCATCATTTAAAATTTAAAATTAAAATCTTAACCTCCTGTCCAGCTAATAGCTAGGTCTTACCAGTATGGCAAATCTCAAAAAAAAAAAAAAGGAGATGTGGTTTCAGGAGCAACCTTAGAACATATCCTCCTGGATTTCCTCATTTTGAGTCTGTTTCAGAAGTAGGAATGAACTCTTAACACTTGCAGAATAGAAGAATGGAAAAGATACTTGATTATTCTACCAAAAGATCACCAACAGAAAGATGTTTGAGATAGTTTAAATAAAGTAAAACATATTCACATGCCTCAGTTCATTCCAGATAGGCTGACAGGAAGTTCTAAGGACACAGCATTGAATTATTACATTTTTCTTTTTTTTTTTTTAAGATAGAATGTTAAAAAAAGTCAACAACATTAGTCAGAGGTCAAGAAAGCCTGAATGTCCATTTGATGAAGTTGACATTCAATCATCTAAAAGACTAATATTACAGACCTTTGACTGCTCTCTTGCAGGGAGAATTGGTAGCATAAGAAGCTGAGCATCATCCTTTCCCATTGACTTCAAATGGAAATAGAGGTGACTGCACCTCAAGCACTGAGCACGTTTCAGGACCAAAATTTCATTTAAAAGAGCAGAAAATTAAACTAGTGCTATAAGAGCAGCAAGCTGGAGATACAGTTAAGCAAAATGGTCCAGGCAATAGAATGCTATGAAATAGAAAATTTCCACTAAATAGTACCTTTGTGGACACCACTACTTTCAGGAATCCTTGAATATGTCTTTCTTTATGTAATTGTTTAATGATTAAATTACATCATTTACTAAATCTAATGATGTAAGTGGAGAACAAGATTCCTGGAATATGAGAGGAATGCTTATTATTTCATCTGTTGTAAGGACTTCAGTCTCTGTCAGAATTTAAACAGCATGTGCCCTAACAGAACAAAGGTAATTTTGGGGATGTTAGAAAGCAACTGACTCTTTGTTGGGGCACTTAAAAAATAGAGGGGGTTTATGACTATGATTATTGGCAAGGTGAGAAGGGAGAGACTTCTAGACTATTTAGCTGTGATTTGTACATCCTCTGTCAACCTTATTTTTAACATACATATAAATAATTCTTTGGCTGGAATGTGCATATAGATTAGGCCCAAAGCAAATCATTTTTGGACATAAATGTCCTTCACACTTGTTTTCCTTCTTTGCAGATGATGACATCAGTTAAACTTTCCAGAGAAACTTGTAACAATAATACTGTATCGAAACCTAAGACAAAGTACCCCACATGAAAAAACAGCTTGGGGCTGTGGGAGGTGGGTGTCAGAGCTAGGCATGAGGAACATGAAGAGAAGAAAGTAGCCAAATAGGATAAAAGCTTCCTCTGGAAGGGGCAAGGGAGTTATCTGAGAATTAGTGAGAACAAAATGGGTGGGGAAAAGAATACACAGAACAACTCAGAAGGTGTAACATCAGAAAACAAGAGACTAATTTGATTAAATAAGGCCAGGTGAGAATTGTTCATGAAGAAAAAGACAAATATTCAATACTCAAGCAGGCAAATCTGCAGAATGGGGATGAAAATAAAGTGGAAATGAAGACAGTCAAACAAACAGAGTGATCAGAACAAAAGATGAAAGGGAAAGTGTACAAAAAAATCTGGCAATTACCTGCATGGTTCTTTAGTAAAGATACGGCCCTCCTACTCATAGTGCGTGTGTCAAGAAGCTTAACAAAAGTTCATTCTCTCGAACATTCAAATTCCTGAAGCTATAGATTTACCTTGCTAAAAGTATTAATGGAATATGGATACTGACTTTTGACAATATTTTCAACTGGAACTAGGCATAAGGACCAAGAATTTAAAAAAAAGAAAAAAGGTATCCCACTTCTGGAAAACTGTTAACATAGGTTTCTTTGAAGAATGGCGTGAACAGTCAATCCATGAGTTTAAAGAAACAAAATTGCAAAGTCCTATATACAAAGCCCTACCTCAAAAACTGATTGTTTAAGTCTTAATAAAACCCTGTCCTATCCAAAAGCAATGAGGGAAGATAATAACTGCTGCTGAAAATCAAGGCAGTGCAACACTTTGTCTCAAAACATAAAATACTCACCATTTCTCTTGGACAGGGTGAAGCAAGTGACATCTGGAGAAGTTTATGACCACTAGGTGGACACAATTAACTCATTTTTCAGCATTGGAATTAAAAGATAATAATTATTAATAAGCCTTACTTGCTCCTTTCACCAAATGCTAAATTCCCAGTAAATGCACTTCCAACTATAATGTTATTTTCAGAGTGTTTTCTTGCTAGTGCTTTCTAGCAAATGTTTTCTAGTGTTTAATATTTCTTGCTAGAAGTGAGCTGCTTCTTTTAGCTCTTCACGTAAGAGATTCTGTTAGTTGGCAGGAAACTTAAGACTCAGACATCGCAGTTGTGTATCTAAGTTTATTCCAGGAGTCCACTGTTTTGTTCTTTATCCTCTTTTTGTGCTACTGATCCAAAGACTTTAAATTGCTTTTTAAAAGTAATTTAATGAACCAATTTCAGCTTGATATGTACTCGGTTGGTTTACTCGGGGTACAGTTACGAAACATGACTCACCCCACGATGATTATGTTTCGGTTTCAGCCAGGTGCAGCTAGGACTTGGCAACCATCAGCCTGAAGCCGGTCTCTGTGATAATTCTGCACTTGGTGACCTTCACGATGTGGGTGTTTGGAATGATTCTGCTGGCACAGATACAAATTCTCTCATACAACCATCTGTTCCTTGTGGAGAGGAATTTTCAACAGGTACCTGGGATATTTCATCTACAGAATTCAGTTTTCAGCACATCTCCCATATTCAAGGTGGGAAAATTATGCCTTCACTGCCTTGAAGAAAGTAGGTTCACTAGTGATACTTAGAAATTGAATCCTTTAGCAGTCTTAAATAGTAGGGGAGTTCTCTGAGCACCTCCTCATGACACTTCAATTCAAATTCAAATCTGAAGATCCAAAGGCTGATCTTCAACCCAAGGTCCATATTATTCTCATTCACATAACACCACTTTCACAAAGCGATTCTTCCTTCCATTTCGAATCATCCCCCCTGTCTACATACCCTGGCTGTGTCTGGAGAATAACTAGTATATGTCAAGTTGATGGCAAAGAGGATTGTCTAATCTGGGTGTAACGTGGTGGGCCTAATGATAGCCCTGATTAAGTCTCTTTGATGCTTTGATAAAAAGAAACTACAACTGTCTTTCACAGAAATAGGTATATTTCTTTTTCTTAATTTGACCTACATCACATAGCCAAGGCTGGAAGAAGATTTTAATTTTTCAACTACTAAGCCTAAAAACTATTTAGAGGACTTCTGTTCCACTGAGTCAAATGCTGTCATCTGTGTGACATCTCTTTTAATCATATAAATCAGTTTAAAATTACATTTTTGCTTGCTATAGGCAAGTTAGTTTCCTAGAGGTCATTATTGATTTTACGTACTCTGGAGACTTCACGATCTTCAGAACTTCCAGCACAGCTTATCTACCACTTAACTGTACTAAAAGAGCACTGCAATATTTTGTATACAAGGCAAAGATTTTGTAATCTTCAAGTTAAAAAAAAAAGGGTGAAAAAAATCTAATTCCCATCTGAATATCAAAACTGAAGAGTTATATCTGCAATAACAGATATACTAACTCATTACGAAGCATACCTTTATGTACAAAAAATAAATGGAGATCCTATACAGGTGCCCAGAATTACAGGTTGCGTGACAATGATTCTGAAGCAAATATTGTTATTTATGTGGTGCACGGGGTCCTTTGCACTAAGATTCAGTGACTCTAGCAATTTCTCTTTGGTACTTCTGCGAGATCTTCTATTTTAGGAAGCTGTACTTGGGTGGTGCCAATCCCAGGCACAATTATAAACTGAGCACAGAGTGAGTAGAGAGTAGCCCTGAAGAGAAGGACTTGGGGGTGTTGATAGATGAGAAGCTCAACATGAGCCAGCAGTGCGCTCATGCAGCCCAGAAGACCAACAGCATCCTGGGATGTATCAAGAGAAGCGTGGTCAGCAGGTCAAGAGAGGTGATTCTCCCCCTTTACTCTGCTCTTGAGAGACTCCACCTCAAATATTGCATCCAGTTCTGGTGTCCCAAGAGTTAAAGGGACATGGATCTGTTGGAGTGTGTTCAGAGGAGGGCCACAAAGATGATTCAGGGGCTGGAGCACCTCTGCGATGAGGGCAGGCTGTGGGAGCTGAGACTGTTCAGTCTGGAAAAGAGAAGACTTTGGGGGACCTAATAGCTGCCTTCCAATACCTGAAGGGAACCTACAGGAAAGCTCGGAGGAACTTTTTACAAAAGTGTCCACCGATAGGACAAGGGAAAATGGATTTAAAAAATTCTTCAGTCTGAGAGTGACAAGACTCTGGAATAAATTGTCCAGAGAATTTGTGGATGTCCCCTCCCTGGAGGTGTTCAAGGCCAGGTTGGATGAGGCCTTGAGTAACCTGGTCTAGTTGAGAGGCGTCCCTGCCCATGGCAGGGAAGTTGGTGTAGATGGTCTCCAAGGTCCCCTCCAACCTAGGCCATTCTATGATTCTATGACAAATTTTCAGTTAGGAATAAATTTATCTTTCATTTAAATCTTTCTTTGGATTCCAATGTTAAACGAGGCTTTACAGACACAATATGTTTTCCAAATAAATTCAGTGCTGCACATTAAAATATTTTGATCATTTAGTTCAAATTACCTCATCTCATTTTGTGTTTCGGGGTTTCTACCCTGTAGTTTACTGTGATACACCCTATACAGTGACATGAAATTTTAAGGTTCAATCCAGAGGGTCCAATCCACCAACAACGTCAACTTCTGCTGCTGCCAGGCCACTTGGCAGGTGTTCAGTGCTCTGTAGAAGCACAATATCACAGACACTTGGTACAGAATCTCTGCGTCCCTCTGCTTCTTCAACTTAAATTTCATGGAACCACAGAATAATTTAGGTTAGAAAGGACCTTTAAGATCACTGAGTCCAACTGTTAACCTAACACTGCCAAGTCCACCACTAATTCATGTCCCCAAGCACCACATCTACAAGTCTTTTAAATACCTCCAGGGACAGTGACTCAACCACTTCCCTGGACAGCCTGTTCCAGTGCTTGACAACTCTTTTGGTGAAGAAATTTTTCCTAATACTCAATCCGAACCTCCGCTGGTGTAACCCGAGGCAGCGTCATTTTATCCTAAATTTTTGTCTTACTCATATCCTAGTAAAAATGTACTGCCTTATGTGTAGTTTTTAATGTATGCATTTATCATCTAATCTTTGCAGCAGTTAAATCCTGTCATGTACTATTTTTGAAGACAGCTGGCATACAGAATGATAAGCAACATAAGAGTCCAAATCAAGAAAGTCTCTCCAAGCAGTCAACAGTTTTTTTCAGACAGATAGCAGTTCTTGCTACTTCTCCTAACCAGTTGCATGCAGGCCAATTTCAAATAAAAAGCTATGCAGCTTTGTCAAGCATGGTATTACCATCAAACTATCAAAGCTTTTCAAAGTGTATGGCCCATTCAGAGTTTCTTGTTTTCTTCTGTTATTTAACTGGTTAGAAAAAGCAGAGGGTTTAGAGCCAGAAAGTGGGGAATCAAAATCTGTGTGAGCTGAATAAACAAACCTGAATAACTCATGATGCACATGCTCCTTATGTCCACAGCACTTCATTCCAAGTGCAACAGTTGGGATAAAAATGTGCTGACAATATCTTGTGCAAACTGGTGCTTCATCAAAATTCCACAAGCACTGGAATGTATTCTGCAAGCAGTACTCTACTGCAATAGAAATCCAGAAGGTGACTGATGTGCTCCTCTTAAAATTTTGAATTTTGAAAGCATCAGCCTAAGTTGTTCTTCTGCCTAATACTGAAAGAGATGTTAGATCTTGACTGTTTACATTCAAGCTTATTTCTTTTAGTGTTTAACAGTGCCTTCTAATGGCATCAGGTTCGTTGCAGAAAGATAGAGGAGGGCCTTTTTTTTCTTTCCATTATTTTAGTCTGGAGATCAAAAAATACTGCAGAGAGCTGAATAACAAGTGAGAGGACTGGTAGGGATTTTCTCTGTCTGATCCATGATGCTAGGATAACTGCTACAAAGCCAGAAGAGTTATGGCACACAATTTCTCACCCTTTTGCTTAAGATTTCCCTGTTTGTTTACTTTTTAGGTATTTCTTATTGTACTGCTGTTTCTGCAAACAATTGCTGCTTTTCACTTTTAGCCTATTCCTTCTTCATTAAAGGATTAAAGATGAGGATAAGAGGGGAAAAAAATGTACAAATCGTCAGTACACAAAACAGAGACCCGGAGGCTAGTCGCTTCCAGAAGGTCCACTGCTGTACTGGTTACAGTTAGACACCCTATTCTGAGCATTTGTACTTCCAAATCCTACAGCCATAGAAACAAAAGAAAGCTGAAAAAGGAAAAGCGGAGGATGACAGAAGTTTTCTACCAAAAAAAAAAAAAAAACCAATCAAAAAAAATCCAAGTAAGACCAAAGGATTACTTCAGAATAGCATGCAAAACACAACATCAAGGCTAAAGGTACTAAGGTCTAGAAATATATTAGAGTTCTACTCTTTATAATTTCTTTTGTTCTACTACTGTTATTTTTGAACTCTAATCTGTTTAGCAAAAATCACCATAAAATTCACGACTCCAATCTAGATGGAAAGCTTCCCATAGCATATTCAGGGAGTCAGGGAGGCAGGGGGTTGTCACTACAGAGGCTTCCAGTACAAATCATATTTTATCCCACTTAAACTGTAGGCCTGTAACTCTCAACTCTGTGAGCTAAACAAACCATCAGTGTGGTTCTGAGCTGTACACAGTTCAGGAAAAATACCTAGGCAAAATAAAGTCAGGTAAATTGGCAACAGCTGATGGTGAATAGACTGCATACTCTGAATTTGCACCATACAAAGACGAATTTACAACATAAAGACAATGTAGTACAGTAGAAAGGAAAAAAAAGATGCAGTTACAGTAAATAATACTCTTGAAAACTGTACTAAAGACACTGTAGTTTATTCAATTAACTCCTGATATACCTTACTGGCATTGTGATCAATACAGCTTACCTACGTGGGTATCCTCAAATGTGTCGCCACAGAACTACAGACGGCAGAGGTGTCACTGCTTAGCTATTTGTCAAGATAGAAATCTGGGTCATTTGGATAATTATCATTTGAATAATCATTATCATTCCAGACAACTCAGTCTGTTGCCTCAGGCGTCTGAGAAATTTCATCCAGTCACCCCAGCCCTGTAAAGTACAGAAAAGCATTCTGTAAACTTAACAGAATCTACAGTAAAAAAACAAAACAAAACAAAACTGTGCAAAGGAGTGTTTTGGATTCCAGATATTATATATTTTCTATACATTTTTAGGACATAAAGAAGTTTTATATGGATATCTTTCTAGTTCTTACCCTTATGATTAGTAATACAACCTTGCTAATAACCTTGCTGGAGATCCCATAGTGTTAAACACAGCAAAGTAGTTATAGAAAGTTCTACCTGAAAAGGGGAATGATCCTACTATGCAAATTTTGAACCAGAACAAAAGGAAGGAAGCAGAGTCAGAAGAAAACAGTCACTTTGCATTTCATCATCGTTCTGAGCTCACTAAGACATGAGATATTACAAGTTAAAAGAGAGCATAAGAGAAAAGGAAAGAAAATTACAAAAATCAGCAGAACAAACAGCAGGACAGTCAGGAAAAGGAGCATGCTTCTTAGAGATGCTTAGCAGCACCTCTGAGCAGGAGGTAATTGCCAGTGGATAAAAAGAACAAACTGGATGCCAAGACAAAAAGCAATGATGAAGCACCAAACACCTTGGTCAATATATTTGTAAATCTACAGAAGATCCCAGGTGAAAAAAAACCTCATCCAGTTTTCTATTTCTCAAGATGGTAATCTTCCCATGACGTACATTTTCACTGCATTTCCTGACAGAAAAGAAATGCAACCACCTCTGAAGTTTGCTATACAAACAGAGAATTAGCTGAGTTTGTTTTGTCTTAAAGCACAGATACAAATGTATGACAATAAATGAGGAAATGTATATTAAAAAATTGTCCAATTACATTTCTTTCTTTGTTATGGTCAGTTAAAATTAACTCTGACACAGGAGGCAGCTTGAAGCCAGACAGTATGTCCTCGATATGCTTTGAAATCAGAACTTAGAAGACAATGTCTTCTTCAGGCTGAGCAGGAGCTAACTAAACACCTGGGTTTTTTTATTGAGGGAGACCTAGGCAATACAGTGTTCTTGTCATGAGAGTCATATATTAGACAAAACAATGGTCTGAATTCTATAGGAGCAGAAATAGGAAAACGGAAAGCTGTGCTCTGTTGGGTTTTGGCAGTAGGGAATTACTAGCAAATAAAAAAATTCCGTTAACTTTCATTTAGAAAGAATTTGTACTGAGCAGTCATGAGTCTGGCAAGAGCACTACAGTTTAACCACTTGTTTTATAGCATTTAACCATGAGCTTTGCCAAAGTTTGTGCTACCCACACAAGCATTTAAGGTCTCCAGATATATTATTCTGGCAATCACTTTTAACAGGAACACGCTACTGAATTTTTAATGCTTATTTCGTTCATATGGAATAGCATTTGTTGCTCTGGAACACCTAAAGCAGGTATCTTGGCTGACAACTGAAAGCACTATACTTTTTTACAGAATCATAGCACAGTAGAGGTGGGAATCAACCTCCAGAGAACATGTAGCCCAATCCACCTGCTTGAAGTTGCTCAGGGCCATTTCCAGTCAGTCTTTTAATATCTCAATGGATGGAAATTCCACAATCTCTCTGGGCAACCTGCTCCAGTATTTGACCACCCTCATTGCAAAAAAAAAAAAAGTGTTTTCCTGTGTTTAAATACAATTTCTTATATGCCAGTTTGTGCAATGCTTGTAGTGCTCCTTGCCAAACCCTGAGAGAACCAAAGAAAGCACCAGGGCAACTGCAGCACATTAGAGACCACTGAGGGTGCTCAAGCCAGGGCCACCGACAGCAGATTTCTCAGCATCTGAGCTGGAATCAACATGCTTTGGAACTTTGGAACACACATGCAGTGTGACCTTGTAAGGTCAACAACTGGAACCAGCTAAAATCTGATTCAGTAAACCCTGACTTCAAAAAGGAAAAATAAAAATAAAAGAGCCACTTGGCAATGTATCCCAGTGTGTCCTGAGGTAGAACAGTGACTAAGCACCAGGAACAGGGGAGGTGGATAAGTTCATGACTATTGTGCAGCACATCCGGGAGGGAGAGGAGGAGGGAGGGGGAGGGGGAACCCCAGGAGAAGGTAGTGAAGAGAGAAGGCAGCAGGAAAGGGTGATGACATAGTTTAATAGAATTGATTTATGAATCACTGACTTTGTGAAGTTAATTCCATATTCACCTTTCCCTCCGCTGCTTCCCCACTCCCAATAAAGTTGTCTCTTGAACTCATTGTTTGTTAGTAGGGAAGTATTGCTCATGAGGGAGACACAAACAATGTTCATTTAATTTCCCAGCTTTCCCAGGAGACTCTTGCAGGTATTATTTAAGGAGTGTTTTCAGAGAAACGTATGTATACTGGCCCTCTTTACTACCCACAGCATCTCCACCTAGACAACCTAATACATCAGTCAACATTTGCAAGCCATCAGTTAATCAACAGAGAGGAAAGGTAAATTGAAATGAAATACCCTAACTGAATAATTTCATTAGCTTTGCTCTAATACAAATAGACGCCCTCAGAGACAGACTGGAGACCAGTAATAAACGTGTTAAGCTCCTGAGAAGAAAGTGATACAATGGTGGAAGCACACCCGTAGGTAAAATTTCCCCAAAGGCTGTGCGGGAGAGCGCACAGCAGAAGCAGACAGGATTTGGCTACTGCATGTGCTGCCATAGGTGCAAGGAAGGAAGTCTCCAAATGCTGGATTTAACATGACTCTCCGCAGCCACATCACAAAGCTCCCAGGAGTGGCTTGTCCCTCCCAGCTCCTGTGGGAATCAATCTGAGGAAGCCTGATGCTATAGAGATGTTTCCTGTATATTGTGTGGGAAACTCAGCTAAGTGCAAACTACTGGCAACAATGAGACAATAAATTATAATAAACAGGAAAAATAGCATCGGCTCCTGAAATCAATGGCTGGAGCACATGAAACTTTCACAGCATTGATAAATGAATAAATATAACAAAAAGCATTGGGTTCTGAAAGAATGGGTAGTTTTATCTGCACTGAAAGGCTCCTTTTCTGTTAACTAAATATATGCAAAAAATAAACACCACTACAGGACTTTGGCTGAGATTTTTAGTGCTGGAGAGGTGATTTAGGAAGCTGCCCAAAACTCTAGAGTCTGATTCCTTTGCTTGGCCCTGAAAACAGCAGCACAGTCTGAACAAACAGCCACCTTCTAGCAATCCCATTGCATCATCTATCCACGTCTGCTACTCAACCTACATGAAATGATCACTACTGAAACAGAAGCTGCCCCCCCCCCATTCTGAAAAATTATAAAAAACAGCAACAAAAACTGAGCTAAAAAACACTGGAAGCAACCTGCTGTCCAGTGAAGAAGACATGGAATACCCTGAGGACTAAATACCATTCATCCTGTGCACATATGCTATCTTACTGAATTCAAAGAAGTGAGCAGCAAGAGCTGAAATGGGTGGGAGTGAAGAGTGCACAGTAATTCAGCGGAGACATTAAAACACATTGCAAGCCCAAGGGAACTGCAGTATCGAGTACTTTTCATTTACTTAAGAAAATGTCAGGAGAGTAGCCCCACCTGAGGCAAAATTAAGGTCGTCTCTAAGTCTCCAGAATACTCAGGACCTTGTGAGGATAAGCTCAGAGGGACTACAGCCAGCTGGGATAAACCAGCAAGGTTTAACCTGTGTTACAGATCTCTGATCTTCAACAACAAAAGATGTGAAAGAATTCACAAACATTTGTGAGGGGACTTGAGTAAACTCTGTAGAGTGAAAAGTACTCTTTCAACATCTTTGGGGTAAGGAAAAAAAAGACTAAACAGAAAAAAAAAACGGGAGTGTATAAACACACTCTAATTTTTCCTGAGTTATTTCAATTAGTTTTAGCTGAATCATATCCCAGTAGAAGACCATGACACAGGAGCAATAAGGTGCACAGGTTTAGAAAGAATATGCATTTTGCAAAATGAGCTGGATTGCTTGTTTGCATGTATTCCAGAATGAATTGTTGACGATAATGCAAGAAAAATTATATGCTGTGATCTTAGTACAGTACTTGAGGCTTTATGTCTTGCAGTATATAATGCAGAATTAGTTTCTTTTATTCTAGATAGGAAAACTGCTCAGTTTAATGGAAACTGGCTAACTGAAAGAAAGCAATGGTAGATCGCAATGACTTGGCTATTGAATAGCTTCATGTGAAAAGGTACTCAACACTAAGAAGGCATTCAGTACTGCAGTCCTTTTAAATAATGACTGGAAGTGGGAATACTCATTGCCTCAACTTAAAAAATTATAAGAAATTGCAGCCAATACATAGTGTAAGAGTGTGCATAAAGTTTAGTTTCACAAAAAGAAGCAGCCTTCTATGGGAAGGGAAAGTGATCTGACGGTTCTTGTCACTGCAGAGTGCTGTGTTCAGATCTGGGTACTTCATACAGATCTGTGTTCAGATCTGGGTACCTCATCACTGATACATTCTGCCCTAAGAGAATCATGAAAAACAGTTAGGATCATGCAAGGAACAACTTTAAAAAACAACAAAGTTGAGCATAACTAAGCTTGTCTAGGGCAGTAGAACACAGTAGCAACCTCTAAATATTTGAACAACAAGGAAAGAGAAAACTTAGCAACAAGGGAGATAACCAGCTTAACAGCAAGACACAGGAAAATGTTCTTACAGAAATATCCATTAATGTCTGGGCCACAAATGATAGAAAATCCGTCAACAAGCACGTTCAAAGTTAGGTTGGACAAAATACAAGTGTTAGTATAATAAAGAGTTTTCCTATGCTAACACCTTGATCCACCTGATGCCTTAGTGATTTCTTTTTCAAAGCAGCTAAATATCAGAATAAAAAAAAGATACAGCACCTACCTCTTACCTTATGAATAGCAAAGTTATTAATTTAATAAAATTTTCTGAGAATTCTTTGGTTTAGCATAACCAACCTTCACTTGTCCACTAGCTATAAATAAGTTGCTATAATGGAAGAGGCATGCTAAGAGTCCAACAACTACCGTGAAAAGCTGTTGAGCTGCATGCCAGCTTCATATTAACCACTATCTCAGAAAGCTCACACAGCTCTGAAGGCTTCCTATACGAAACTATACGAAGCAAATACAGAACCATAAAAAAAACAAACGCCACCCGGTCGCAGACACGAAGGTAACCACCGCGGCTGTGAGGCTGAGCAGTAGAGGGCAGCATAGACTAGGAGTAACTGCGGGTCTGCGAAGTCCAGAAAATACCATGGGTTTGTAGGAGGTGGAGTGGGGGACCTTTAAGACTAAACGCATGCTGATCTCTCTGATGTGTGATGCCCACTGTATTTATTTGAAACCACGGGAAGTTGTTACCAGCCTTTCATCAAAGAGTCTCTCCAGTCTCTGTCATGGCCCGTCTGTGCTATGTTCCTTTTCCAAGGTGACCTCACCTCGCGTTGCAGCTCATGTTTGTGCTGTAAGGATTGCAGCACGTACTTCATAGTTTCTCAGGTCACCTTCTTTTCCTCCCCCACTACCCTCTGCCTCAAGGTAAAAACGTATTAGGCAGGATTTACTGGGGTAATATCCGAAAATTGATTTTCTTGTGTAACAAGTAAGGAAAAATGTGGAATTGAATGAAAAAAAAAGCATGCTTATTTGGTGACAGTCTAGTGCAGTTGCACTTTTTTTTACATGGCCCTTCTGTTCCTTCAGGTCTTTCCACAGACAAAACACACAGGATCTGGAAAACATCTCCTCCAGAACTGCATCAAAATCTGTGGCTGTATCCTCCTGCCATCTCCTTTCCAATATCTTTCCTTTGATTCTGTGGGCCTGATTTTTGCCTGCCTTTTGTTTTATCCTCTGTAATGTTTTTTGGCTCGAAACACAGTCTGTGTCCTACAGCCTTCAACTCTTTTCTTCCCAATCCATCTGGCTGGGTTTCAGCCATTTGCAGTTTTCCCATCTAAAATTGAAGTAAACACAGGTTTTAAGGTAGCATTATTTCTAAAATATATTTCTGCAGCCCTATATCCTAAACTTCATTTTTCTACTGTTAAGTTACACTCTGTACACATGCATGCACAAGCATGTATAAGTACAATGAAAGTGGTTAACATAAACATTATCCTAGCATTACAGGATGAAAGTGATGTCAGGCTGACCACTTATTTTCTGTGAATTTAGTTATGTTCAGAAACCATAGAAACAAACACGAAAAAAAAATTATTATTTGCAGTAATACATCAACTGGAAGCCTTTGTCATGAAGCAGAACTATTTTATTCTAGGACTTCTAAAAGCATAAGCAGCAATTACTATCTCCCCATTCCAAAAAAGAAAAAACTTACCGTGAAAGTGGAACACAAAGCACAGGGTGAATTATTTATTTGCATTTTTGTAAGGCGTGGATAAATGCACACAGTAAAAGTGAACAGGTCTCTACTGTGAACCTGATATGCTCTAAATAAACAGAGAAAACAATGAAACCCAGCGGCATGAAGAAGTATCATGAAAGAAGTTAGAAACACAGGAATAGAAAGAAGCGCTCTCTACTCCAAGACCAGGTTCACTAAGGCTGGCTATTTTTTTGCACATTCCGCAGTTTCATCTTCTTTAGTAGTCACCTTTACTGGCTGTAGCACATAGGATAGGCAAAAGTCTTCCCTTTAGCCTTTCATTTTGTCCTATACCCTTTACCACTGTACATATTCAGGTGTGAATTAAAAGCAAATTTTAATTTTATCAATGTGAGTTATTTATATTGTTCCAGACACTTGAACTGTTAACCAGTCATAACTGAGTCTAATTATTTTGCAAAATTTGGACTTACTTATCTGCATTGACTAATTTAATAACCCTAAAACAAATATATAAAATTGTATTTATGAGAAAGGAAGTTCGCACAGATAAAAATACAAGGCCAAAACAAAGGTCTCAGATATACTAAGTCTTTATTTTTTCCTTTCAAAAAATAATTGAAGATTCTTTAGGAAAACAACAAAAAAAAAAAACCACAAAGAACCCAAGTCGTTTTATTCTGATTCCTTAGGAAGAAGGAATTCAGTATCAAGGCAACAGAAGTGCTCAAAGCCATATTTAAAGCAAGGATTCACCACTTATTCTTAGCTTCATGATGAAAGGAGGAAAGCAGAATGAAAACAGAATGTTAACCCATTTTTGCTGCAAAGCTGAAGAAAATCTATGCCTCTTTCTTTCAGCAGAAGTAAGAGCGATCGATTGCATATGTATATGCACAAGTGTCTGTATGTACACATGTAAGGGAGAAGTGCAAAAGAAGTCTGCCACTCTCTTTCCTTCCCCAGCACTGCTCTGCAGTGATCCAAGCTCTCTTGCAGGACGTGTAATTAATCTGCAGAACCTTGTTAAATAATAAGTGCACGGCACTGGCAGTTCGAGGTTTGCTGAGAAGAGTACACACCAGTTTCCGCACTGCATTGAAGACTGGCAGAACTCTATTGGTCTGAATTACTTAGGAGCCGCTGGTTTCAGGACAAAAAGACTGCTGATGCAGTTTTGAGTTCAGGTAGAGAGACAGCAGGAAAAGTATAAATAGTCACTGTGGGTATGAAGATGTTCCTCAAAAACAGATGGTGAACCTGCTGTGATATGGAGGCTTCACCTCTCCCCTCAGATCCCGGGAAACTGCCTCAAGCACAGCCCAGCTGCCTGTTTCAGTCACAGCCTGTGAGTAAAGGTAAATGAAGCTTACCTACCAGTTACCACACGAAGAAAAGAGGCCTCCTGTTATCCCAAGGATGTTTGAGCATGTGGCATGGAAGCCTTCCTAATGCCTTAGAAGTTTTCTGGCTGAGCTAATGCTTAGCTAAGGGAAGGGTTCTGAGGAAGCATTACACAGGCTTCCTTTCCCTTCTCCCCAAAACTGTGCTTCAGTCTGAGTTTTAGTGCGGAATGATGTTTCTCTGAGGATCCATTACCCTTAAGGGTCAGAAGCCTGAGGGCACTGTTTAAAAGTGGCAGATCTTGGGATCCTGGACTCTTTCACTAGGAAAGGAGTCTGGGGGTGCAGAAGTATATGACCCCAAGTAAAAAATTTCCATTTTCAGTCACAGCATGAGAAGAATATCCATCTGGAAATTTAAGCCAGGTGTCCCTTTCTCTTATATTACATTGGTCATTCAAAACAGCCTAGAATCTCAGCCAAATTGAAACACTCTCATGAATGTGAGACAGCAGAACCTGGAGAAAGGAAAAGATAAAGCCCAAGGGAAAGATCCCTAAGAGGCTTCACTTCCAGCTGAAATTATTCCATCTACATACCATCCTTTCAACATTACACTTAAGAAAATTATTACCATCTAAACCTTGATAATAGAAGAACATTCAAGCAGCACAGTAGATGCTATTACAAGGTCTTCAAGGAGTGATAACTACAGCCAAGAGCTATTTGTCTGGCAGTTAGGACTATGAACACAAGTAATTCCAGCATACATACAACAAAGTATTATAGATCCTAGAATATGTCCCTGAGGGATACCAGACGTCACCGAAGACACTAGGGATTAAAGCAATAAATTCTACAAAATAATAAGAAGGGTACAATTATAGCCTATGGTCAAAAGAGTCAAATGCCATATGGAAGTTCAAAAGCAGCAAGCAAATGTGTGTACAAGTCCACATACACGTTAGCTGGATAGCCCTCAGAGAAAGAGGAAAATAAAACTCAAATTATATCTATGGTTTATCTGCAGAGCTGTTTGCAGTAACCTTTGACTGCAATGACAGTGTAAAGGAAAAGTTCTTGATTTTCAATGGACATTATTTTTCCTGCCATAATTACCACTTACAGTAGCCACCTTTCTTAAAAGCTAAAAAAATATTTCCCTCACTTGTTTGAGTATGAAAGTAGATGTGATGATCAGATAGATATTTGGGAAGGAAAAAAAAAATCATGGAACAAGACAGAACAAGAAAAAACAAGACAAGATGTTGGAGATAGTCAAAACACACTGGTTTTTTGCTGGTTATTCCTCTACTTTCCCTATCCTTCATCTGTGCACAGTCTTCTTAACTTATAAAATCTTTACCAAAGGAAATCTGTTTTCATACTTGTCAAAAATGTCAGTACATATTCTGGACTAAGTGTAATAGACAAACATCAATTTTATTAAGGTCTTGAGGTGCACCAAAACATTTCAAACTTTCAAACAACTATTTGGCAAACACACAAAAGAAAGAAAAAAAAACTCAGTGTGAAAAATTCAAGTTTAAATACATTATAAAATTAAGATTTTATTAAGAGATACAAATACAGTGAACAGTAGTGAAAATGGTAGTTCTGAAGTATAACTGCAGAAACCTTCAACATTCAGTTAACTCCTGCTTACAGTGGCAAGTTTTGGTCAGGGGCTGCAAATGCATCATAATTATAGAGACTGTTATTATGGCATTAAACTGTCTTGGGATTTTGAATTTTACCCAGTGCTGGAACAAGCTAAGACTTTTCTAAACATTCTAGGCAACCACACATCAGACAGAGAAATAAATCTACTGATCATCCAGCAGACAGACTCATCACACACATTTGGCTAGAAAGAGCCCGTGTCTGCACCCCAGCACCTCCCAGATGTGGGAGGCCCAGATTTAAAACTGTTCCAAATTGTACAGAACAGAGAGCTGAGTCTGAATCTCTCTCACCGCAGCAGTGGCAGTGTCTCTCCACCAGACAATCTGCCCAGAACATGAAAAATACTTGTCATTGAAATTTTATGGGGGATAAAAAAAAAAAAGGTTGTTTTTTCAGGAAAGTTTTACTTTTGACTGTTTAGCATTTTTATGAGAAAATGACCAGTTAAAAACTAAACACCAAAAGGCAGAATAAAACTATTACATGGATACTATCTAATTAATATATGACACAATTTGATGAAATGCTAATAACACTGCTAGCACTGAATAGAGAGTATTTAAATTTAGGGGAAAAAGAAACAACAGATGGAACAGAGATATATGTAGAGCTCTTACATTCGTATATTCATCTACTTATGAATATATTAACATCTGACTCACAAATAAAACATTGAAATAGTCTCAGCAGCATTATCTACCAAAAAAAGTCAATTTTGAAATTTTTAACATGCTACTATTTACAAATGTAAGCTCATTTAAAGACTTTTTTTTTTTTTAGAAAATTATTGATTCTTTCTGTGCAATTATGAAAGAAAACAAGGCTTTCCTGGTTAGCAGTTTCAGTCCTGCACTACTGCCACCAATAGGACTCTTGCCATCAATTTCAATGGGAAAAGAATTACACCCTGTGTTATCTTTCAGCAATTACATTGACATTATCAGTGATTTACTGAGTGGTGTTTCAAACATGATACCATATGTCAGCTGATACCAAGTAAGTTTGAGTGACAAAGTTCTGATCATAACCACTTGGTTAATAAATATCACAGCTCTTGAGCCTCTAGAGCGTTTAAACTCTGACAGCGAGGGCATCACCATTAAAAAAACCTTGAAAAACCCTACGAAACTCAGCTCTGAGTTCAAATTACTTCCTCTTAAGTCTCCCACTTCTTGAGTCGATTAAGATTCAGTACATAGCTCTGATTTGAAATCGAGCAGTTCAGCTAAGGGGAGGGCTGGAAATTTTCTCTTGTTGATAGGCAGAAGTGGGAAACAGTATTGCTAACACTTTGTGGTGATTTTCAACCCTTTCAGATGTGCTGACATCCTTATGAATTTAGGCTGCTGAAATATGTTTGCTTTTCTGAGCTACATGTCAGAGACTTTTTAGAACTGCCCCACAGATCCAAGAGGGTTTTGTAGGCTACCAGTTGCAAATCATTGCTGCGTAAATACTAGTTTTAAAAATATATGGAAAGATTTTTGATCATCATAATTAAACTACGTCTTTTAAGATAACTGTGTTATTTTTATCCTGTATTGGTCCAAAGAATCTCTGGAGAATTGCTTTTTCCTCTTGTTTTACATCACTTAAATGCCACTGATTCTGGTTATTTCTAGTTTGAATGCATCTGAGAGCAGAGTTGGGCCATTTGTGCTGAAGAACATACACATTTCCTTCTCTTGCTTCATTTTAGTTGCAAATTATGAGCACTGAATTTAGGGACTTAATTTACAGACTGATTTAAGAGGGTTTTGTCACTGTAAGAGATAGACACAGTTGGGATTTTATCCATCTCTACATTAATTTCCCATATATTTTACATTTGTGTTAATTTCCAGGAGTTCTCTTGCATCTTGACACTTTTTTCAGTACCTAAAGATGTAATAATTCTTTACCAGTCAGGAAAGCAAGCTAAAAAGCTCCAACATTCCTATCTCTTTAAAGTTTAATTTTTCTTATCTACATTCCCCAAATACCAAAACCACTCCCCCACCCCACCTCCCTCAAAGAAAAAGTCAAAAAATAAGAGGAAAACAATATCATAGCAAAATTTCACCAGTGTCACATTACTGGTAGTATACAAATAATACTAGCTATTAACTTCCATTTTTAAGCAGCTTTTCTGAGTTAAAGATCTTTCAAAAGATAGAATTTCAAACACATTTTGTTAGAAAGGGCTGCTTAGTTAACAACAACAAAAAATGAACAAGCTACTCGACCTACAGAAGTAGATTAAATCACTATATTGTTGGTTTGAATGATGTTCACAGAGAAGGTCATCATTAAGGAAAGGGCAAGGTAAATAATGAGTAGCTGACTATCATCCACAGAGAAATAAAAAAGCAAGATTCTACAAGCCAGGGAGTCTGGTGCGACATCGTTCAGTTAATGGGCTACGAGAGTCTGAATTAATGTTAGAGCTCTGTACAAAGAGATCGGAAATGCGGGAAAAAGATAAACTAGAACATCCAGGGTAAAGTCAGCTGCTGTGTATACAGGCCAGAGGATGTTATTTGGCTGCAGGGGAACTGGTGTGGATCATCAGTTTGTGCATCTGCCCATTAGCCTCACACTGGTTAACTGTATTGTTTCAGCTGGGATGTATTTAAAGCTACATGTTAAAGCTATTTTTTTCCCCTCCATATTAGGCTTACAAGGAGGAAGAGGAAGAAATTTAAAATAAATTAAGAGTAATAGCGAAGTATTGACTTGCTAAGCTAATTTATTGAAGTCTTTTAGATCATATGAGGCTTGAAATCAGAGGAACAGAAAGAGGGAAATGACAGACAACGTACGGAGAATGAAAGATCAATTCAGAATATGGAAAGTTTGCACAGGTTTTGAAGTCAACAGTAAAACCTGTTAAAAGGAACAGGTGTTAGTTTCTGATTTAGCCATGGGCAATACCTGAAGTCAAGTCATGAAATCTCTAAAGAATTACTCATGGGATCAGAGGAGAGATTCAGTGCTTGGTGGAGAATCTGAGGGTGCGGATGGGCAATACAGCTGTGTCAGCCTTTGCCAGCTGTCGCTGAAGGGAGGGAGACTCCCTCCCACTGCCCTCTCCTTGCTCTTGCACAGACTCCGGCATTCAGCTGAGCTGGCAGTGAGCTGGATCAAAGAGCTAAACCGGCCAAATATTAACGCCCTCTTCCCCTGCAGCGTGAATTGTACCTTCCTTTGGAGGAATTTTGAAAGCTGCATGTGGGCAGTAATGACATTTTTGAAATAGGCCTCCCCCCACCGCTCAGAGCATACAAATGCCTGGACTTCTTTACAAGACAGCTTGCCGTCCTACGTTTTTGGTCCAAACCCTCTGCGCTGCTGCAACACGAAAGCTGAATTTGTGGATAGTGTGGGGAGAGCAGCAGAGCGATACATGTGGACCACCATGTTTAAATTTACATGTCCTTCTGCTGGTCAGCCACCCTTCCAAAACCTCACCCTCAGCCATTTGACCATGCTGGAATCTGGATAGAGTCTAGAAGTACATTTTCCTTTCTGAGCCCCATTTCTTTTCTCATTTATGGCTGCTATCAAAAAAAAAATAAAAAAATCTTCATCTCTGAAAAACATAACACTGAACAGGAGTAGGCAGAGTCCCTTTGGAGAGAATCCAGCATCTTCTATAAACAGTTACACTTCACCATATTTTTAACACAAGTGCCTCTAAATAATCTTGCTTTTAAATATTATTTTGGCCTTTGACCAATGCTCCATTTTATGTCCATTCTCTGTTACAATGTTTTTGACCTGTTATGTACTGATCTTTCTTTCAGAAGAGATAAACTTCTAAAAATAGCTCTTTATCTTCCAAAGACTCATTTATAATTTTACAGCAGATTACAGTTTCACTGATGAATAGGGAACTGCAGATGGAGCTGAGCCAACACTGAAATACCAAATCTCACTTTGGTATCTTTCAAGTATTTTCTTCTTTAGCACAATATGCTGATATAATATCTGCTCAATGACCTCTATGTCATGATTCTGCAGTTAAAGACAATGTAATAGCCAACAGTTGCATGTAACCGAGGTCAAAGGGATGTTCTTTTTGGAACTGAAGGCTGAATGTGGTGTGAAAAAAGGAAAAAAACAAAACCCCAACAACCTCAAAACGTATTCCAAGAATTCCAGCTTGATTTTTACAAAGTGTGACAGAGATCATACTTTCCCCCTAGGAATTTCATAGTAACTTTGTAGAAAATGCTCTATTTTGTAATTATGTTTACCCTACTGTTTATTTGGAACACTATTATTTTGTGTACAGACACTTCCTTGCTCTGCAGACATCTTCACTGGTTCTGCATCTTAGTATCTACTTTGAGGTAGTCTGCTACATGATATCTTGCTTAATGAGAGATTAATTTATATGCACTTGACAACAATTTAACAACACTGGTCAAGAAAATTATCAATATCAAATGAACAACTTACCACAGGGTAAGCAAGCATGTGAAGAAAAATTATGCTAGTTATTCTGACTTAGCACCTATATGTCTGGCTATCTTTCTTCACCTTGTCCTCAGTGAAAGGGTATGATGACGAAAAGCTTAAATGTGGAGAGTTATAGCAGACCAAATGGTGTGGTCTAAGTGCAGGGCTGGTTCACCCTCTGTCAATATAAGAAAGACATTGAGGTGCTGGAGCGGGTCCAGAAAAGGGCATCAAAGCTAGTGAAGGGTCTGGAGAACAAGTCGTATGAAGAGCGGCTGAAGGATCTGGAGTTGGTTTGCTGCAGAAAAGAAGGTTGAGAGGAGACCTCATTGCTCTCTACAACTACCTGGAAGGAGGTTGTAGTGAGATGGGTGCTTGTCTCTTCTCACAAGTTACTAATGGTGGGAAAGAGGAAAGAGCCTCGAGTTGCAACAGGAGAGGTTTAGATTAGATATTAGGAAAAAATTCTTCACTGAAAGAGTGGTGAAGCATTGAAATGGGCTGTCCAGGGAAGTGGTGGAGTTGCCATCCCTGGAAGTGCTCAAAAAATGTATAGATGTGCCACTTTGGGAAATGATTTAATGGTCATAGCAGTGTTGAGTAGTCAGTTAGAGTAGATAATCTTGGAGGTCTTTGCCAACCTTAATGATTCTATGGTTCTATAATTACAACAAATCTGGGTTCTCTCGTCATTTGAAATACAGAGGGGTTTTTTTTCTAACTCGGCTCATTTGATTGCACTGCGGCAGGAGCCAGTGTCAGTAACATCACAATCATCAGAGGTGACTAGGAAGCTGCACATGGTGAGGAAACAGCAAGAGGCAGTTGGTGGAAGAACTCTGTCTTCAGTCAGGCTAGCTGCAGGCAAGAATGGATGAGGGACCTCAACCATAAAGTCATGTAAAGGTTTCAGGAGAAATTTGTCTTGATGCAGGAGAAAATTGCATTCACTTTGCTTAGTACAGTCATTTTTTGAAAGTTACAGTCTGCTCATTAATACTCTGCACTCAAGGTAAGGCTCCTCCTGTTCTTTTCCCTACCTGCTCATCCTCAGGCAGGCAAATTCTTGTCCATGTCCTCAAAACCATACTCTGCACCATGACCCTGGAAGTACTTACTAATGTGGCAGCACACTTTTGCCTGCATGCCTGAAAATTTCTCCCTAATTGAGTGTGCCATATTCTCAGCCTGTCTTTCAAGTCCCTGTAAAACACTTGCTTGAAATAGAACTCAAAAATGAATGACTCTTGTAAACTGAAAACCTCCATTAGTAGGCAAGCAGAGTTTATCAAACTCTGGCTGCCTGTAGCCTGAGAAGCCCCAGCTAATCTCAGAACTCCAGAGGAAAAATGTTGCTGTGTTCACACACCGCAAGTTCTGTTTCCTAGCAGTTGTACATATGTAAAACACCTATAGACTATGCTGGTTGAGAACAAATGTTGCAAACCATATTCTCATTTGATGAGGGCAGGCAAACATCTACTGACTCCAGTAGAACTAAAGCAATGAAATAACTTAGCAACTGTCTTTCCCCCCCACCTAGACGTTTTTGTTCTGTTAGTGACTGGAAACCTTCCAATGTCATCTACCTCTCCTTCCAAACTGGAGCATTTTGATTGGAATTTATTGCAAATTTTTTTTCCCAGAAAAGTATATAGTTCTTCCTTGCCACACGTGCATTTTACAAGCAGTTATTTAAAGGATAAATTTTCAAGAAATGTTTAAAAAATAACCACAAAGAAACAAATGAAAAAGACAAGTCATTCAAATGCTTATTTTGGAGAATCTTTTCCTTAGTTTATAAAATTTGTTGCCGTGTTAAGTTATAAGATCATTGCCGTCTTTCCTTCCCCCTGCCTTAACTGATAGAAATGCATGAAGATAATTGGTTTCCAAAAGGTAAGAAGGTACTTGAAATTCGATCTACTGCCAGCAGAGGTAGGTCCTTCAGGTAGCTAGAGAGGCTTTGCTAATGAGATCCTAGTTCAATCATTTACATTTCTTTGGTGGTTATTTTCTTATGCAAATTAACCGAGTTTTCACCACACTGAAACAGGCAACAACTGACTGTTAAATGAATTGCCTCTCTCTTAATGAAAACAGCCAGCTTCTTCTTTCTTATGAGTTTACAGAAGGTTATTTGTTTGGATTATTATAATCCACAGTACTTTGATGTTCGCACCACACTGGGGTTTAGAAAACAACCCTATTATCTGTAATTGCAACTGCAAAGTTCCTCCCTTTAGAGAAATACTGCTACATTTTAATCAAAGAATGCAAAGACAAATATATTATATACAACATAATTAAGGCAGCCTAGGATATCCAATGGCTGCTCTTTCTTTTTCTTTCTTTTTTTTTAGTAAGGAAGCAAGTCACCATGAATTTCTTTACAGATGTTCAAAGGAAGAAGGTCAGAAATGTCTAATAAAATCAAAAGAGGAACGGTTTGCACATTTTCTGTCATTCAATCAACATGTTAACAGGGTATAACCCTCAAAACAGTTAAATGAAAGTGACAGGGTAACGGTATTTTAAGCTCTATATTTCTTTTTAACAGGAAGCAGGCCTTCAACATGGGAAGGTGGTGATGGAGGGAATAAACCAGTGAAGTTAGATCGGTGGGGAGCTTTCATCTTCTCTCCTGAATTAAACACAGGAAAGAAAATAATATCCTTATGTCACAAGAACAACAGAGACAGTGAAAGACTGTGAAGTAAGTAAGGTGTGGTAAAAGCAAATGGTTAACTGCATGCAAATGTAGTGTTAAACCTTAATTTGCTGCTTTATTTCTGCTCTCACACTATCTGAAAGCTGCTGCTGCTGCTACCAGTTGTCAGGAACATGATCTTGTTTTGTTTGATGTCACAAAAGATCAAGTTGAACTTTCCTTTGCCTTTAGCTATGTTGAATTCTGTAATGAAGAGTTAATCTATGCGCAATTAGAAGGTTGAAATTATGCTTTCTTCTGTTCTCAGTAAAGGTAGAAATCTTTGCAGATATTCTGAACCCTCTCTGGGAGATCCTTCCTCATAACACATCATAGTCTGCTGGAGATTTTTTTTAGATTTTTTTTTTTTAAAAGCAATGCTTTTCAGAACTCTGCAAATATCTACTGGTTAAAGCTCAAACAAAGACATCGAATGCTTGAAGAGGGTAATTTTTTTCCCCTCAACTGTAATGCACTCACATGCCTATAAAAATAATTTGGCTTATTTTCTTCAGGTTTATTTATCATTTACCAATAACCACTTCTTGTGGTGCTTGTAATCACATCAAGCAGGACCAATTCCTGTTGTATTATGCACTGCATATTAGAAGTTAGCCTCCAGTCACAAAGCTGTTTCAAACACTGTACTGTGGAATCTCATGCATTTTCATTGGACACTGTTTATACTCTCATAGTTCAAGAATATTTCTAAATGTCTCTTCTACTTTGTCATCTCTCAACTTTTATTACAAAGTGCTAAATATGGTTCTAACACTGCTAAGCACACATTCCCATCAGCTGAAGAAACAAGTAGGTAGTCAGCGTGCTCTACTGACAGGATGGATATTGTGCAATATGTCAAAATTTATGCCATTTTCAGCTAGTTGCTTTACTTATTATTCACAGTCTTAATTAAGATAGAAAAATTCTACATATTATAAACATTCTGAGAAAGTCATTCATTTTTTTAACTCTGAAAGTACATATAAAGACATCTGAAAGTAAAACTCCATTTTCAATAGCAGAAAAAATATCTGAACATCTAAGATACATCCTTTAAGAACAATTATAGGCTTTCTCCTTCCATCTCTAGTTATTAACTTTCCGTGACAAGAAATAAAAACATTTCATTAATATTTCCACCCTAGATTTTCTCTGTTACTAAGAGGGCACTTTTCCACAGTCAGGAAGGGAGGTTTTTTCATTTCGCTCTGTTAACAACAGAGCATGAATAAGGGGCAAACAGATTCTTCTGCAACTATGTGCTGACAAAAGCTGTGGTTTTACATCACTATCATTAGTTTGAGCTAGTCCTGTGAAGGATATTAAGCCTTATGTGAGAAGCTTAACATTAACCTTAGTTAACAATGAGCAAAAGATCTTACTGCCACTAGGATTTTAAACAAAGAAAGCCAAATTAATTATCAGCATTTTAAAAGTGATACACAGTGAAAACAATGTCAAATACTGCATTGCAATAATGAGCAGATACTGGAGAATTTGTGAATAAGAGTGGATTTGTGCATCGATTAGTACAATGGAGTTCAAATTTTCTGGGTTCAATCCAAATACCAGCATTAAATAAGAATAATGATGAAAAGATTCATTCAGTAAGATACATATTCATCTTTATCTGAACCTCTTGAACTCATTAAACTCTAATCAAAATAACAGTAAGACCTGACTTCATTTATTTCTTGTTTCTGATTGAATGAAAATACTAATGAAAACTCCTTTTTTTTTAGGAGTTTAGACAGATCTTTTTTCAGCTCAGATTTGGAGCAAAATTTTGAATCAGATTTTATACCTTGTCTGAATTTGATCTGAATGCAGACCAATATCAGTCAGGTGAGAAAAATTGTTTCAGAACCCCGAAAATACAAACATATGTTCAGCTTCCCAAGTTGCTCCCATTTAATGCATTTTTAAACAAGGTGCACTTAAAGGATAAATTTCACACAAGTCAAAGAACCATTTT